>NW_020447542.1:534397-557869 GCF_003343035.1 Apteryx rowi
TTCCATCTGAACATGAGGAAAAACTTTTTTCACTGTGAGGGTGACAGAGCACTGGAACAGGTTGCCCCGAGAGGTGGTGGAGTCTCCTTCTCTGGAGATATTCAAAACGCACCTGGATGCAATCCTGTGCAATGTGCTCTAGGTGACCCTGCTTGAGCAGAGGGGTTGGACTAGATGATCTCCAGAGGTCCCTTCCAACCTCAGTGATTCTGTGATTCTGTGAAAACACAGAAGTCAAGTACAAAACAGAACACATTTGGGATAACTGGAACACTGGCTTCCCCAGGATTTTGTTTCAGCTTTAGCTTAGGGTGGGAGGTCACAACCTCAGTCTTGGATGAATTTCTAAACTACTGTAACTGAAAACTGGAACACGTAATCTTGCACAACTGACAGTTTCTGCATAAAAATGTTCAAGCAAAGCTACCACAGAGTACAAGAAACTGCATCTTATCTAGAAAATTAAAGTTTGTATAATGAGGATAATTCAGCACTAACCTAAGTTTTAGCAATAAAACAACATCTTTCTTACTAAAATTTTCACATGGATGTATTTCACCTCAAATCTTGGTCATTCTTTGAACTGCACACTGGAGAACTTTGATGAGATATTGATGCACTCAGAACACTAGTGGCAAACTTGCACACAACAGATCAGGAAATAGGATAATATTTCAGTAAGCTAAATGACAATGAATAACCACCAGGCACTTTTCCTTTCTCCATTTCTACTTCAAAAAAAAAAAAAAAAAAAAAAAAAAAGAGGGGGTTAAGGAGGTCACACATCATTTATGCTGTTCATCTAAGGAACAGCTGGAAGAAACACCTTAAAAATTGCTAGTTTGGGAGTAATTTCAGTCAGCCTGCAGCCCCAACGATCACTCCCCATTTTAAGCAGTCAGAACAATTTGTTTCATTAAGTAATTCCATGTGAATATTCTGGGACCAGGATCATCTATGCTTGCCCTTAAATATACACTCATATTCAATGACAAAGACAGTATGTCTGCCTAACAAGACTTCAGAGATCTGATCAAGTGCAGTAGTTCTTGCTAACACTGCAAACCACTACACAGAAGCACACACATGAACTTTTGGAGTAGGGACCAGGAAGATGAGAGGTTCCAAAGACCACCAAGAAAGGGCAGCTGAATGCTCTATTAGTATCTCTATCCTCAATGAATCGAGTTTCATCTGCACAAGAATACCTATAACCAAGTAATAGTTTAAAAAAAATTGCTGGCAAATTTCTTGCTACACTACAATAAGTTTCCATATACTAATCATAATAATCTCTACCAAAGTAAAAACCCATTTCTAGGACTTGAGCAAATTATCTGAAGTACCACAGAAGGATAAATTTATAAACTTAGGTGATTTATGCACTACATCAGGTCAGATTAAAACTGACAGAATATTTTTAATAAATGTCAGGAGAGTATATACAGAGATGCACGTAATCATTTCATGTACTCCAATCCTAAAGTTTTGTTGTTAATGGTTACTGGCAAGATTTTTATTCAATCACATAACATGATACATAGGCGGGAAATTTTTGCCATACAGTGAGTTAGTGGTGCAGAAAAAAAACAAAACAAAACATGATCTTCAGTGAGGAAATACAAGATAAATATAGCTGGCAAAATATTTATCTCTACATAATACGCCTTTTGAAATCAAACAGACTTTTCACACTTAAAACAGAAGGGTCTGTAGACCAAAGTCAGCTTAGTTAATGTCAGATTCCTACATTTGGGTGGTGGGGAGAGGAAGAGGAAGGAAGGAAGAGCAGGGAGATGGGGAGGTTTCAGAGACCATTATCAAGAAAGAGTACATCATGTTCTTTCTGGAAGCAGATGTCACTGTCCCTTACCGTTTCTTGTTACTTTGGTGTTTGAATCAAGGCCAGACATTTAGAGTCTGTAGAGTGGGGAAACAATCTCTGCTGAGCAGATTATCTGATTGGAAACATCCAACACAAGCTCCAGAAGCTGCACTGTCCTTCTCCTAGTCTTGGTTGGAGGAGCCTAAGACATCTATTATATGTTGCCTTAAGCAGCATGAGACTGACCTACTTGAAGATTTGGTCCCTCCTTGTACCATGCTCTCACAGCTGTCGACAGACAGAATCCTTCATTGCTGGAAGCGGACAGCTAACAGAGCCTTCTCCATGAGTACACCAAGATTCACATTTGCTTCCAGCATGGCGCAAAATAACCTGCATTTAGCAACATGGTTGGTATGCTACAGGGGACATCCATTTGAGAAGTGTTCTGCCAAGGGATGTGGTATGCTTCTCTATAATAATGGAATGAAAGAAACTTCTGCAGGATGCTGCCTGGCTGAACTGCTATATGAATTATTATTTTAGAGCTTGACTGTTTTGCCAGGCCATCTAGAATACTGWGAGAGGTATTATTAATTATCTTAAAACTGAATGAAATGCTTAGTGCCCAGCATAATGAAATTTTATTCAATATTTACAATACTGTAACAGCACTTTTGGACAAGATGGTTAAGAAAATAACACACATTCATATATTCATGTATGCAAGACAAACAGGTCTATTGAATTTTGTTGTCAATTACTTTTTCTTGGGGAAGTTGGTCAACAAAGAAAGGTCTCGAAACTGATTTCTGAGGCATAAACAAAGATAGCAAATTTGAACTAAATTTTCTTAACAAATTGTTTTCAAAGTATTTCTCTCACATCTGTGGATAGAGCAGCAAAAACCCACACTGTGTAAATGCTATGAGTACAAAGTGTGGTTTCACAACAAAATAAACATACTTAGGTTTAGAAAAAGCACCAGAGGTGCAAAAAAACCTCCTTTAAAATAGTGCAATTAGCACAGAATCGAACAGTACAGCTGAATGTAACCAATGTTGGTTCAATGTTGGTATGTATGACAGGAAGGAGGTCTGTTGGCTTATTTGGAAAAATTTCTAGTAGAGAAAGCTGAAATGTAGTGTTTTTCATAAACCATGAAGAGAGATATGCTTCCTTGCCTCCATTCTAGCAAAACTACCAAGCTGACATAACTAGCATCCAAGATACTCTGTTCAAGTCTTACTAAAGCAGATGAATAATCATACATTGATTCAGGCATTCATGAATTAATGATACACAATGCTCCATCCCACATTAATTCTGGTATCATTTCCTATACTTAACAAAAAAAAGTTATCAGGAGAATCTGTCTACAGAACCAAGACATTTCATATCAGTGGACAGAAATCAGACTAGAGAAATCACTATTTAATTGAAAGTCATTACTAATTTACAGGAGGTAACGAATACATTCACCAAAGCACAGCAAGTGTTCAGACTTGTAAACTATTAATTTCTGCAAATCAGGGTTGCTTTGCAAAACAGTAACAGCACAGTATATAGTAACAATTTAATCCTTCTCAGATATAACAATCCTGCTTAGGCTTTACTGATATCACCTGGTGTTGTCACTGCAATGCCACTGCATCAACTCAAACAACCAGAGACCAAGGTGAGAATGAAAAAGTAGAAAAAAAAAAAACATGACACTTTGATTTTATATTCAAAACTTAGTTTTAAAAATAAAGTATTTTAGCAAGGTTTTAAAACCAAGCATTTGAAATAGTAATGTACTCAACATCCTTAAACACTGCATTCATTTAATGTAGGCTTTTTACACAAAAAAATGTCTACTGATCTATTTTGACATCAATTTGTTTCTTGTCTCTGACGTACACAAAATAGTAGCACTCAAACTTTGAAAAACAAGAAAGAAGCCATACACAACAGAAAGCCACCTGAGATCTTCAGTCAAGGAGACAAAGCTTCATGAGTCACTTACCTCCACCTCACAAACCATGCTTAGGGACCACTGAACCAGCAGAACTCAGAACAGCTACAGTCTACATCTCGGGCATCATCGGAATTATTTACTTTTCTAAGTGACATTTGTACTAATTCATTGATTGGAAATGAGTAGGTTTGCAAGCTACACCAAGGCCTCAGTTYTGCCTAAGGAAGCTTTATCTCTAGTGGTAATGCACAGAATCAAACTTGACTCAATCTAGGGATTAAAATATAAAGCAAAACACCCACATTCTTTGTAAGTTATGACAACTCTTACCCAAGTTTCAGCATTTTCAAAGTTCTCCCCAGGATCTGCAGAATTGGCAACAACTCTAGAAAGGACTGGACATACCTACTTCATATCAGGAGGCTGACTAATGCCACAAACAGAATGCGGCAAGAGAGCTCAGGATAACAAGAGGGGTTGCAAATCCATGAGAAAACTATTTACATCTGGTGCCCTCACTCTTTGCTCCTATGCCACTCCCCTTCCTTCTCACCTTTTTATCCCCCTTCATTTGTAAAAGTTTCCTGCCAGCACAAGAACCCTAGACAGACAGTGACAGCTCCAAATAGCCAGAGCTTCTCCATGCCTACTACTGTTAGTCACAGGAAATGTGCTCAGACCTCAGCCTTCCTTCACGTCATCAGTCTCTCTTGGGCTAAGGAAGAGGAGGAAAGCAGACAGTTTCAGAATGAATGACTAAGAGAGAATAGGAATACTTAAGAGACTGAATATACCCATTTAATGAACTTCAGTAGTAAGATTTATAATTATAAACATTAAATAAACTGAGTTATTACACAGACACTGAATTACACCCGAATGCCTACCACCAGAACTGGAAAGAATAGGATATATTTAATCTAAGCAAAGTAGGTGATTAACCTACACGATGTTATCATCATGACCCTCACACCCCTTCTTCCCCACTCATGCAAACCCTTTTTTTCCTTCCTCTACTTCATTACATTTACATGTTGTTTCTTATCTTTTATTAAACACTGAATTACTTCAGGGAGGGACACTTCTTATTTTATTTGCTCAGTACTTAAGAAATATGGCACCATGTCTTACAGGGACCACAAGTGGGTATAAAAAGCTGGTGGCACCCAACACCCACACCTCTTGATTGGCTAAATACTGCATTAAATGGATGCTGACTCACTAACACAGGTAATTTGTTAACTACTTGGTAAGGAGATAGAAGCAATCTAGATAATAAAGTGAATATGACTACTAAGCATGAGAGGAGAAAGCACAGTGAATATGCACATTTGGCAAAGGTTTTGGGCACAAAATTTAAAATTTTGCGTATTGAACTTTCCAATACCAGCTTGTGAGATTTGATCAAACAAATCCCAGGGCAAGTCATTCATCTGAATGACCAAAAGATTGTCACAGTGTGCACTCCTGTCCCAAAAAAACAAATGATCTAGAATGTGCTGGTCTCCAGCATCCCAGATGAATAACCTATTGCTTATACACCATTAATGAGAACTATAAAGGTAATATATTCCCCTCCGTTTAAAACCTGCTCAGGCAGAAGTACTCTGAACACACCTATTGCATCAGGTAGATACTTTGTCACTTCTACAACAGCTTATGCACAATTTTGGATCCTAGAGCTGTTTAAGTCTATTAAGACACAGAAGGCTGTGGATAGACTCGGCAGCAGAACCTTAGGCACACACAGAATTCAGATAGCAAGTTTTACAGACTTTGTTGAAGAGTGCTAGTGGCACTCTAAATGCATACCTTGTGTCTGTGGCCTTTTGCAGAAGTATTGCTACTGGCTGCTCCATGAAATTATACAACATATTTTCAAGTGCTATTATCCAAACCATCTAAAAGCTTTATTTTTAAGTTTATTAAGTTATGCATGAAATACACTGGAATAAGTTGTCAGAACCAATAACCATCTAGTTATTGTCTGAAATTAGATTAGAAAAAAGATATTAAGAACACAATAAATCTTTTACTTCCTTATTTGTGGCATTTCCCATATTTCAGAAACACTATTTTATAGCATAATAGAACTTTTCAAATCTAAATTGTTAAAAAAATAGAAAGTAACAGCAAACAGTTGCTATAATTGTACACTTAATTATAGATCTCACGCTACCAGCCAAGTCATTGTTAGGACACGTAAATTCCTGAGTTTCCTTTCCTTCCAGGGCAGAGGTGAGCAGTGCTAGTTAAGCAACCCTGAGATCTATATTTAGATGTCGTTTTCCCCCACCTGTGAATGGGCATAACTTTCTAATTGAAATTGCTATTATGAGCTTTTTGCTTCCTTCTGCATTTATTGTGTTCCGCTCTACTTTATAAAAGTCTATTAGGAGACATCACTGACCGGTTTTGATTACAGATATAATTAGCAATCTCAGAACTTGCTTGCAAAACTGCTGAATACTCATATCTGCAAATGCAATCAAACTCAGCTGCTCTCTGAACATAAAGAATGACACAAAAATAAAGGATGGTTTTGCTTGCTTGGGTGGGTTTAAAGAACAGAAAAAGAACTGTCAGATACTTTTTACAACTGTCAATTAATCTGTGTATCAATTCCCTGTCACAACAGCATATCATTAATTCATCCCATACGTACATTATGAAGATTGATTCTTGAATGTCAGTGTTCTCTATAAACAATAGCAAAGGAAGAACCCACGAGAAATAATACACTTCTATATTCAAAACAGGAATTAGATAGTAGGACAGGAACAAAACAGAATCACACGCAGAATTTTAAAAATGCCCCTATCTGAAGTAGGGAGATGCTCTCAAGGCAAGCGTCCAGTCTTAAAACTTTTTAGTAAATGGTGAACAATTGAACAGGTGTCTTTCTGGAAGCTGAAGTTCCGGTTTGTAGGAACTCATTAAATTCATCATTAAGTGCAACGGCTAAATGATCATGACTAACCATATGCAACATCATTCCAAAACGTATTTTCAGTCTATTACATTTCATACAGGCATGTACCATCTGCCATTGAGGTACTATTTGTTTTTCTGTGACATTATCACATTACTCTTAAGAAAACTAATGCTGCTGCTTAATCTCAATGTTTGAGCCAATTTATAAACATTAAGGCTTGGCATGTTGTCGGATCTCCTCACTACCTGTCTGAGAAGCCAGGATGAAGTGTGTGGATTGTCACCTTTTACCATATAATTTAAAGCTACCAAACCCCATTGCAAAGCTAATTTACATTTCCAGAAAGACTATTCTAGATGTGATCTGCTTTATGGATGAAACAAAGCTTTACAGTCCCCTTGGATTTTTACTGTGCAACAGGATGACAATCCTTGTCTGACACACAAAAGCAATCCAGGACCACAAGTCATCTGAACTTTAAGACAAACAGTTCATGAACGTATTAAAGACTTCTGTCATTTGAAATTGCATAGCTGCAAGGTAAATAATCCCCAACTTTATAAGAAAGTTTAAGGAAATTAATATGCTGAATTCAACTGATTGGAAAATGGTCCTTTTTTGCCTGATAAAAAAATCCTCCGCAGATAGAACRTGAAGCAACCAAAGGATTTTAGAAGTGATACTTTTAGAATCTGAAAAAACAAGAATACAATTGTTGTTTTAAACCCTGGGTAGAAGATGACAGTGTCTGGAAAAGAACAGGATATGAGTTTGCCATTTTTGCTCTGTTAATGAGGTTATAGTGAGGGTTGCTTTTGCCTCAATTCTTAATGGTTTAATTACAGAACTTGATYTAAACTAATATAGCACAGTATAACATGCAGAAACCACTGGTTACACATAGGATGCAAGTCACCCCTAAGTTTCTCATTCCCAATCTCTGACACAGTCTGAAGAGTCTTCTCAGAGAAATTTACTGTCTGGAGGAATGTGAGACCTTCACAAACTGATGAAAGCACTCTCAAACTGCATGCCCTGAACTGCATTTTGAAGATTGTATTAATGCATTTTTCCAAAACCTTTTTACTGGAGTTGCCCATTCCAGTTCACAATATCTTCTAGTAATATATGAAATGCAATATTAGATCTAATAGCCAAACATTGACATGCAGCTCTATTCTCACTTCTGAGTGAAAGAGGAAACAAGGTGGGAGCTCTAAAAACCACCTGATACCTGTTGTGTTCTAATCTCAATCAATTCTTCCCAATTTTCTTAACAATAAAGCATATCACTTGCAGATTAGTGAATTCTAGCCTTTTGCAGAGGAAAATTAGCCACTTATTAAGCTGCATTAGATGGCACCTCTATGCAATTTTCTGTCTAGCACTAAGATACTTTGGAACAAAACTTCAACTTTTCCCAACAGACTGATTTTTAACAGATCAATCATGTGTATTAACAGCTGAAAAAGCACTAGATTTCTTTCTAGTGGGGAAAAATTTCAGTAAAGATCAGTAGCAAGATTAATGGACTAATTCCACTCTAGATACCAGCTTTCATTTTAATACCATTAAGGGATCAAAACTGAGACAGACTGATAGCATCAGTGATAAAATAATTCAACACAGTTTTAATGCATTTACTCGGAGATTAAGCATGTGGTCCACTGTTCCTGCAAAACTATTCAGATATAGAAAAGAAAGCATTTAAGGTTAATAGTAGTCTGGTGTTTTACACCAATGAGAAGGTGGACTGAGAATAAATGCTTACAGCATGATCTATGCTTTTAGAGAGACCAGAATGCGCACTAACAGTTAGGTAACACTAGTGCTATCATTACACCAGTTAAAAAGAAAGAAACAGTCTGAACAGCTTTAATTAGACCTGGCAGGCCACTATCTAAACCAAAAATAGCAGACATTAAGACAGAGCTTGACCAATTTATTTAACACCCTTCCCTTTAAGAAGTAGGCCTTCTTGCTTGACACAAAAATGTCTGGGCAATCATTCTCCACATAAAACACATCTTTATCGCCACTGAAATGTTTTTTGTTTGTTTTAAATACATATTTAAAGAAAACTACAGCTGGTAAGCTTCAGAAGTAGTGAAATTTAAAGAGGAGCCTTTACTCTCAGTCAAAAATTTCTCTCTTAAGAGAAGTGTGGAAATAAGAAAATAATAAAAAAAACATAGAAAAGAAAGACTGTTTACTAACATAGCTTCTATCAGCCCAAGGTTTCTCAAAGACCTAGTATACTATACAAGAGATCCTTCCAATGATAAAGTCTTCAATGAGACTCTCTCCAAAGTGAGAGCCCCAAAAGAACCATCTCTTTTGCTTCCTCATTCATTCCATTGAGATTTCCTGCTCTGTTGGTTAACTCATTCCTCTCCCCTCTTCCGCCTGTTCCTCTTCCTCTTCCATATGTTCTTTGCCACCCAGAGTTGTTTTCCCCTGTCTTTCTAATACTAGGGTTTCCCTGACACTCTTCCATTTCACGGGAGAGTTCTAGATGATGAGCACCTCTGTGGATTGCCTACTTAAAAATTCAACACATATAAAACCAGAACTCTGGTCTCAGCCACCATCAGCAGCTGTTCCCACAGCTTTGGAAACTACCACTAGCTAGTGGTGATTCATCGGCTAGTGGAAATCACCACTATCCCACCTGTTACTTACTCATACCCACGATTCTTCTCAGTCATTCCTCCATCATATTCCTGTAGTCCCATTTCCCCCCTTCCCCATATATCCAAAACAAAATCTTACTATAAAAATAATTTCTACTAAAATCCTTGACTGTGTTGCTGTTCCAAGGACCCCTCTTTTCATTTCCAGTTTTCTATTACAGATAAGCAGCTCCTTTTCACTCTATTTTCCATACCGTTATCTCATTCAGAATCAAGAGGTAAACTCCTGATCAATCAATGAAGTTCAATTCTATCACCATTCTCAAGTTTTCAAAGCAGCATTTGAAACCATCCCCAGACCGATCTATAAAATTAGCTCACTGTGCATTCCTTCATCATTCCTTACCTCTTGCCTTCAAAACAATGCTCAAAAACAAAATCCTGACAATGACTAGGCTGCTGATGTGGAAATATCATTGTACATCAAGTTCACCGATACTTCCCCCCACCCCCACATCATTTCAATGTGCTCCGCTATACATCTAGGTCATCTCTGCCCATCCTAGGGGGCATGCAATCTGTTTTTTATGCCACACTTCTATTGAATCATGATAGGTGATTCCAGTTGCTTGTCTACAACTCCTTCGGGTTACATGCCCACAAAGGGCAATCATACTATTTGGAAAAAAAACTGATTTCAGGCATTTATTAAAATGCATTACATACATTACATTTGTACAAGCATATGCATAACAAGACCAGAGTTACATTGGTAAAAGCATTCAGGCTTTTTAACCAGGAAACTTAAATCAGAAATGTTTACAGGATCTGCTTCCCTGCTGTCCCAACCAGGAGCTAGCAAAAACGCAAATAAAGTTTGATATGAACATAAGATTCAAAAGAAGAAATATACTATGTCCTGACAACTGTATTCCCATATAACAGGGAAATGAATGATCTGTGGGAACCAGCCCTCAACTCTAACTTGATCTGTACTGAGAGCAAATGATGAAAGAGTATTCAAGCAATTTCTCTGACCTCTGAAAGATTTTTTTTTTTCTTGTGCTCTCATTAACTCAATTACAGCTGAAGAAATTACCTTTGTGCTTTCAGAGAGTTTTGTCTCTGAATTAGAGAGGAGATATTTCAGCTCCTAAATAAATGTGAACACATTTATAACTGTGAATAGAGATAGAGTAAGTCTGGAATAATTTTTACTTGAAGCCTGTATTTCAGCACAGAGGGTAGGGAAGGAATGAAGGATCATCAGCAGCCATAAAAGCATCTATATTAAGCAAGAGAATGGCTTGAGTTCTAAATAGCCTGGTAGTAGCCAAAAGACCACAGAGGCTTCTTCATCTAACCCAGGATGAGAGGCAGATCCAGCAGCTTTATATCCTCAAATACCAATAGTAACATGCAAAAGACGAATAGTGGTCTGTTCTCACAGAAGCAATTAATTCAAGGCACAGAGAAGGGGAACATAAGAAGAAAGCATTATTTCACATGATAGACTAGGGAAATTATGAATCCTACAACCTAAATATAAATTGAAGACACAGATGTAAGTATAGTGAGTGATCAGGAAGTTTAAAAAAAAAAAAGTGAGCCACTTGTCTGTTGAACAAGCCTACAAAGGAGTCTGATTCTTAAGAGTTTGATCATCAAGTCTTCCTGGATTCTCTAAGTTATGAAATACATCAAGTAACTCAATCATATCTGCTGAGTATATTAAAAAAAAGGATTGGATTTTTTTTAATCACCTTCTCAAGCACCTCAGTGGGCCTAACATAGCATACAACATATTTTAGATGGATTTCCTGTTACCTTCACTTCAATCTTTAGCTTCTAACCCATAGTCATTGCTGTGTCTTTTTTCTTCATTTAATTAACAGACAGACACTTTTCACTCCTACATTATTTTGTTTTAAAATTGTAGCTTTCTAAGCATCTAATAAAACACCCTTAACTGATTTCCCTTTAAAATTGGAGGAGAAACGGAATTTCTATACAGATGACTTAGCTAAAGGGCTTTCAAGTGGTCTTTAGAAAAGGGAACAAATAAATGCTACTGATTAAACTTTATATTTATTATGGAAAATTAAAATCAATTCATAGTCATTTATACTTTAGCAAACACAGAGACATTTTAAATTATGCACTCACTCACTTGGCACCTTTCAGGTCAGGTGCTATTCTGAATCCTTCTGCACTGGCTTCTAAGAATATTGTGTCTGTCATCTTTTTTTTATGAACATTTTAGTATGATCAATGTAAGACCACTTACACATAAAAATGAAATTTCCTGTACTTACAGAGTTCACTATCCTGAATGCGACTACAATTTGGTGGCTTGCAGTAGCTAGGCATTTATTCTGTGGCTTACCTGAGAAAATACTGGTTAACAAGTATTAATGTTCTTTTATATTCTTCAGTTGTCTGAAGATAAAAATAGACAAAGTTATTTTAACCAAAATAACACCATCTCCTTCCCTTTTCCTCATTTGGTCCTTCCTAAGTTATAGGCAGCTATTTTAACCATCTAAACACATGATTCTTCCTACCAAGGACGAGTGATATTAAACAGAACAAGCTTATGCTTTTAAATAAACTTTTTTTTTTTTAACTGAGTACCTAACACTTTTTTTTTCTATAGATCCTTAAATTATTCAGAGTCCTTAATCAACTCTATTTCCAATATCTTGGTTTTGCATTAAAAGAATAAAGGCTTTTTCCTTCCCGTACATGCTTTACTCTATTTGCTTATCCTCTACAATCAATGTTTACCTCAAATTTCCTCTCTCTTCTTAGAAAAATCCACCATTTTTTGCCCTAAAAAAAAGCCAATATTTCATAAGATCAACACTATTCGCTTTTCCATCACTCATCTAACCAGCTAGCTCACTTAAGAGATCCTTTTCTTTTGACTTCATTGGCTCACTGGCAGGAGGAAAGTCTGAAGATCACCTGAATCCTCTTCACTGTTTTGGAAGCAAGCTATCGAATGCTGAATTGCAAAAGGACATGCTTGACAGCCAGGCAGCTTGGACTTCAAGACATTCTCCATTCAATGGCTCTCTGAAATTTGCAGGCTGACAACTTGGCAGTAATTAGATGTTCCTAGATACAAAGCATTCTTCCTGTACTACCCCTTTCCTATTAAGGAAAGGAAATTTATTCTTCATGCTTTCTGTGTATGACGTCTGAACTGACTGCAAAACAGCTAGCGGTAAACTAGCCTGCTTCATTTTCCACTCTTCTTCAGTGATGGGCAGTATTTCTTATAGTGATGTGGAGTTTTCTAGCACATCAGTCTTTCCAACTCTCCACACAAGTGTTGTACAGCCCTCCAGACATGATAATAGTAATGCAAGAAATAATTCTATTCGTACTTTATATAAAAGAAAGCATTTTTGCAGGAAAAGCAAACTATGGCACATCCCCTACATCTTCCCATGACTACCTATGACATCCTTTAAAGTAATGCATATCACTAGACATTTCTGCCTCATCGTCATTTATTCCATTAACAGAAAAATATACCGCTGTATTATGACTGATGCTAATAAATCCTTAAGATAAATTCTTCCATGGAAAACAGAAGAGGAGGAGGAAACACTCAATCTCTGTGAATGACAGAGAAGCTACATCTAAACTGAAGAAATAGGCACACATATTCCTAAACCAGTAAACTGCAGTCAGCCAGGAGTTCAAAGACAACTATCAAAAAGAGATTTTCTTGTATAAATTTGCTGGCACTTAATTCTCTGTCTCCACTGAACAATGTAGCTGGAATAGGAGAGGAGAGAGGAAAGGGGAGGAGGAAGCCAGAATGTGTCATACTATTTAAATAAGTTGGACAGAAGTGTTCTCTCCATACTTCCCCTCTGAAACCGCCATGTATATTTATAACATTGTATAATAAGTGTTCTTTATTTGCTAGTTGCTGAATTGAGAAATAGTATCCAAAAACTACTTACACAATGCAAAAGGGAGCTTCCTAATTCCTAGTCTTTGCATAGAATTAAGCAAATTTGCCTAGATATATTCAGGATGAATGTGATTATCCTTCAAATATCCAATTTTGGCAACATCTCAACCAGGAAGCTTATCGCACAAGCCAACCCTCTGATAACCTAATCTTGTTATAGACAGGCTCCACTAGTAGCACGCACATTTTTAAGTAACAAACTAACTGCTGTCCTCCATAAAGTCTTGAACTGAAATAACAGTCAAAGCAGCAGTCTAAAATATTTTAGTGTTCAATGTCCACAAAGCTGAGAATTGTTTTACCTACCTATCAACATAGCTTGTTCATACCACCTCTGCATTACAGAGGACACCAAGCTGACAGAAAGAGTTCCCAATACAGACTGCCAAGACAAAACAAGTCTTGCACTGACTTAATTAACCTTCRTAACTCAGCCACCTGAGATCGGTTTGAGTAGGCACTTCATGCCAAAACTTGTCAATAGAACTAGGAAGGAGGAGAACTGGGCCAACATTTACTGCTACAAGGGCAAATGAATCAGCAAGTCAAGAGGGCTCACAGAGTAAATACGCAGACCAAGGCTTATATAAGAAGCTTGGAACATATCCAAAAACTCAAAATAAAGCCATAAGAATACTGAAGGGATGGGAGAGAGATAGGGCTCCTCTCTAGCCAACTTTTTATTTATTTACTCAGATGGAAGTCTTTATGGCAAGACAGTGGAATAGGATTTTCCTTAGCTTATTCTAATCAAATGCAGCTTCAAAAGTTGCATCCTTAAATAAAATGTAGTTAAAACACCAAATATACAATATTACTCCACTGCAAAGGAGACTGCAGTACTCTGGACAATTGAAGATTTCAGGGACTTGTCAAGTTCACTTACTAGGTAGAACATGAATTACAAAAAGGGAAATAAAGATCTGATAAATTCTAGCATTTAATATTTGATTTTAAAATTTCTTTCACATATTTCAGCTATACTCAAGTAAGAATTCACGCATGATCTCTATTTTCACTGTGTATTTTTAGTACCTGTAAATACCATTATCTTCATTCTAGATCTAATCATTTAGCAGTGTGCTAACTGTGAATTTAGCACCACGACAAGTTACGGCATCTTTTCCAGAAAACTATGCATTTCAAAACTTTGAGAAGAATTTGGAGAACACATGCTCAATTGGCAGCAGGAAACCTCTATCCAAGAGGATCAGAAAACATCATAAACACAGATTATGTCCCTTGCAATACTACAGTAAATACTTCATCACATTGTGCTGTACAATTCAGCTATTTGAGATAAGCCTATTGCAAAGGCATCATTTGCTTCCCAGTCCTGGTCTTTTTTAGTCAGTAGAGACTTCTTCCCCCCCCGCAAAAGGCTCATTAATCAAGTCTGTCCCATGAATCAACACTTAGGAATGAATGAAGGGCTACATATAAAGTGAGAGCAAACTAATGTAAAGCAACTAAAAATAAACTATTGATTAACCATTCTATTTGAATTATCTTAAGCAGACTTAACAAGCATTTCAATGCCAAAACAAGCAGATCTACAATGAAACTAGGATTATAAAAGAAGAATCTAATTCAAAACAGAATTATTCTTACAGATGTTTGAATATTATCAGTCTACTGTTATGCACATTAAGGGAAATTACTGAACAATATGAATAGCATAACAACAAAGAAAAGGACCACATCTAAATCAAAGCTTTGCACTGCTCCTTGCTTTGTTATTCTGTTAGCTAACTAGTAAATGTAAGAATCATAGCTTATTAAAAGTCTCAGCCTATCCAAATCACAAAACTGCATCCCTCTTGTGACACGATTTTGTTTCACAGTACCACTCACTGTTCGGAGAACAGCGAAAGAAACCTCAGAAATGTAATAGAGAAAAACAACACTTTATTGCTTCTATAGATCCTTGGTTACAGAGGACCGGATAATCTGAAGCACTCATACAGAATACCTTCAAATATTTTTATAAACCTAATTAAGATTTTCCTCTCAAAAAGATAAAATCTGAATCTCAAAACAAAATTGTCTTTTCTCTTTACTATCCTTTTTTCTTTTTAAATCACTTTCCCTAGCACCTGTACTACCTTTCAAAATGGTTATAAATTTAAATCTCATAATGCACCTGCATTTTCACGTGCATCATTTCTACAATGCTATTAAGCATTTACAACAGTATTTTTGCTATTAAAATATATTTTTTCTTTCCAAAAATCAAGCATTTTCTGTGCATAGTTACAAATATTTGTGAGTGTATTCTCTCTACATTCTTGCATCAGGGCAAGAAAAGAACAGGGTGAAAAATGTGTTTGCTCAATGGTCCTAATAAGGACTAGTACAATGATTCCTAGTCCAGTATACTAAGATTGAAATGTACTGTGATCTATTAAAGAATTTTTTCAACACTTCAACTAGGCATACATTTACATTAAAAAAACCTTCCGTATCATTCTGGTTATGTTACCCTGTTAATTCTTTGGGAGGAACTAAGTGCATCTGCTCTTCAATTATGAGACAAAAAAATAAGTTTAAACAAAAAATTTAGTCTCATCTCTTAAAAAAAAAAAACCAAAAACCTATCACTAACCAACATTAACTTTATGTAAATGTAACAAGTATACAAAAAAGAACGTTTGCAACTGGGGAAAAAAAGCATTCATATTAAGGTCTCTTTGGATACAATAGTAGCATTTAAGTTAGCTTACCCAAGGCAGAAATATTTGTTTGAAATTATTTTCATTTTTTGCACAGAACCACCTGAACACATTGTCATAAAATGACTGTCCTGCATATGTTACAGAACATTCCAAGTAAGCAACGCAGAAAATCGTACCAGAAACAATGGAATACAGATTGCCTATACACAAGTGCTTATATAGAAGAATATGAACATGTTAAAACCACAGATACATAGAATACAGTCTGTGATCCATGTGTGGAGCTTGTCCCTGAGTAAGTGTATATTTAGCTACAATATAAATGCTGACTCTCCATGGCACCTTTTGCCAGAAAGCAGCCACAATCATCAGTTCTTACACACCTTCTCTACAAGCTACTGTAATACATATTCAGCAATAAAAAAAACCAAAGTTCTTACATACATATTCTTACATATAAGGGTAAGAGAAGATCACCTATTAGCACATTGAAGAGTAACTGGAACAATAATAATCATCAACAACAATAAATGCACTCAAGACATATCCTTCCCCTTATCTCCTTCAACATATCTGGACAGTCACCTACCCGAATCACTGCACCTCTTCCAATTCACACCATAGGAGTTTGAATCAGTTTCTGAACTTGGACCACAGAATCACCAGGATGCAGAATGGAGTTTATTAAACCATCCACATGGAACTGTGAAAAATAATTACAACGTTTTCAAGATGATGGCTATCAGGAGTCTTATAGAAATGTAAGACAGTTCGAAAGCCACACATGACCTTTGTTTAACTTCAAACTTGAACATAGACACAGAAGTTGTACTATAAAACTTACCACCACAACAAACAAACATTCTGCAATTATTCATTTTTGTCTCTGCCAAATCTCAAAGTGATAAAAACACCAGAGACAATGTGCCAAAACACAGAAGAGGTGTATTATCATCGGTTCCTTCTATACCAGCCAAAACCAAAACATACGGATTGCTAATAAGTTTGAGTTCAAACCAATGCCATCCATACAAGTAACAGAAAGGGATTTTTAATGTCCAAGCTTAACAAAATGTAGCAAGTTACATGCAGGACCTAAACTAGGTAACTTCTTAAAACACTGCTATTCCAGTGAATCTGAAGCACATTCTCTGAAAGAGAATCTATACCACCCACACCGTGTCACAAATACTCCCACAGCCCTCATGGGGAAATACAACTCCTAGCAACAGATGAGGCTTTAAAAAAGCTGCAATTATTTTAATTGGACCTGCCAGCTGCCTTTCATTTAGCTTAACATGAGATTTATTGAAAGTCTGCAGCCACAGCCATTGGCAAGAGTGGAGACAGTTGCTCACAAGTAGTTGGATCTATTTCTGAGAAGCTAATTCTGCCTGGAGAGCTTTTGTGGAGTATTGCCATATACTCTATATGTTGAGGATACAAAGTTTTATTATGTGGTCCTGGCTAGTATGCTGGAATAATACAGTAAGTCTAAGATGTATATGGAAAACACCCATAACCTCATCTTGATGACATGTGTTGGGGCCAGTTCAAATAAGGTGACAAAATAAAAACGAAAGGGAGCACGATGAAATTACAGAAGGAGGGTTTTGTCATCTGCTTTCAAAACAGCAAACATCCCACACCAAAAAAAAGAATTATGCATAAAATACCTAGGCAGGCTGCTAGCCAAAATCTTTTTTAAAAATAATATGAAGGTTCTTCAGGATATCAGATTCTGACTAACATACTGTTTTCACATGGCATTCTATGTACAGGTGCAAAATGGGGAAACTTTAGGAATTATTAAACTGAGAGCAACAGAATAATCATTAAAGTAACTGTTTTTACCAATTCCAGAACACCCAGTGATTTAGCAAACCCCAGACTCCTCACACTAATATAATTGTTTAACAGCTGCTTTGCATCTCAGCTACCATTTCCAAAAACACTGCTGGTCTCAGCTGGCCAGGCTGCCATGGCCAGGCTAGCTAGAGCTGCTGAAGGATGCCAGGGTTCCATGACTGTCCTGCAACTTCCCTGGCTTGCTGGAGAATGCGAAATTTGGGTTGCTAACCCTTAAGGCAGTGGCTCTGGAAATTTCCTTCTGAAATTTTCCTACTGCTTTCCCACCTACAGCCAAAAAGTTTGTATTACTAAAAACACGTAAGTACTGGACTAAACCAAGTTTACATCCGGCTAGCAACTCCATTCATATACAGTCCATTTAGGAATTGCTGCTCTATGACGTAAAGATTGAAACAGCTTTCTTGGCTCTGAACTGACAAGAACAAAATAGATGTCTTCTCCCTTGTATTGCTGTCTTCCACAGAAGGTTAAACTTCCACTTCCATTTGAGATCAAAATGGCATCCTTACAGGCAGAGAGCAGACTATGTTGGATGTGCCAGCTCCTCCAGAACACGTGTTCCAGCTTGGGGCTGCCTCTAGAAAGTCTCCATTCCCTGGCAGCCTCCATTAGTGCTTCGATCACTGACCCCTTCACTGTACTCCCCGGCAGCAAGAAAACAGCAACTGGAGAACTACATAAACAATGAACAGTTGTGCAGATCGTTACATGAAAGATTATTATCTAAGTATCTGTGTGTCCAGAAAGAAAGATCAACACCATTTGAAAAAAGTCCAGAAGATTTATCCTAAAAAAAAAAAAAAATTTTTTTGAAGTTTGTCCTAAAAAAGATTGGAACACTCCTCCAATCTTCCTTTCTCCCCCTCTGCTGACAAATAAAATGTCATTACACAAGCTAAGGCATTAATTTAATTTCACTATCAAATGCAATATATTTCCTGTGACTGTTAATCACCTTCTTGTTTACCAATAAACAAATCAATGAAATGAAACAAACAAAAAAAACTTAAAAAACCACCACACCCAAACACACACATCCCCAGCTGTGACTTGCTGACATGTATATTCTGGAATACATGCTACATGAGCTCTCAGTGCTAAGCTAGTCCCCAAAAGTTAAGGGTTGGGGAGAAGGAGGAGGGAAATAAGCATTTTACACACTTTTGAAAAGAAAAATCTTTTGCTCTGGCACCTCTTTATCTAACTAAGCTTTTCCTCACAACATGGTAACATGATAAATTTTAAGCAGAACTACACTACAGCTTAATCCTAGCTTTTTCACTATCACATACTCTTATTTTTAATTAAAACACATTCTGCCTAATCAACACCAAGAACAGATTCCAACTCAAAGCCCTGATGGGCAGATCACTAAAAAAGCACTCATACTACATTTGAGTTATAAATTCTTATTTCAGAAGAGTTATGGACAACCATGACTTTTCAGAACTAGATAATTTGTTCTGTTGAATGCACAGTATCATCCCTTGCAAGCAACATCTGATGGAGAACAAGTACATTTATGGCTCTAAAGCCAAGTATGAGAAAAATCAACTTGGATTTTACTCCACTGCCACACTTTTGAAAGTCAGGCTACATTTGAGAAAAGTTGCAAATTAAAAAGCAGAAGAAACTGTTTTCACTGTACGTGGTTTATGGTATTAGGTATCTGGAAAAAATAGGAACTTTGGGGGACCTTAAAATATATATTTTCCCCCTTATTTTAAGGGGTGTGTGTGCATGCGCATGTGTGCATGTATGCACATGTGTACACACACAAAGTAGTCTCCATCTCATATTCTAACCATACAGCAGAATAAACAAATGCAAAAGCATGTATACTACGCCACAGTCTTTCAGGAACCTTTTCTGCCCAGGGTTTTAAGACATGACACACACGCTGAACCTCTGCTAGAATCCAGTCTCTTGAACGAGGAGTAGTACCACTCTGCTTCTTCCTCCAAAAAAGAGAAGAATATCTACAGCATCCAAAAAAAATACAGAGAATTTCTACTTCATGTTTAAAGTGAAAAACGCAGTGGGAAGATAACTAAAAAATAGGAAAACCTGAATGCTGTTCACAGTATTTTTATCAAATATTCACTATTGGGAGAAAAAATACATAAAGGAAGTTACACCAAAAGACACACGTGCCCCCAGGTTCGGAGTCAATTCCAATTTACCATGTTCTAAATTCTTATTACACAGAGACTGTCAGCTCACAAATGCAGTGTACACATGAAAGTGTGACAAAAATGTACATATAGTTGTTTCATGCTTGTCTGCAAGTTCAACAGACACTTTTTTTTATTTCCTAAATAGATTGTGAATGCATTTAAAAGGAAACCTAGTACATTTTGACTCGGGGGGGGGGGGGGTGTAAGAGAGACTCAGCATCACATTATCTTTGTTTCCACAATATTAAAATTTCAGTTCTAGAGAATTTAATATCATTACACTAGTTCCTCTGAAGCATGCAAAAGGACACCATTAAGAAACTTCCTTAAGGAAAAAATTCACTGTCTCCAAATCCTGCTTAGGTTAATTCTTGTACTACACAATTTTGAAAGAAAAACAAACACATTAGGTATGTTCTCCAATGCACCACTCAAAATTATTTGAGGCTTGATTTAATATTTTCTGAGGACTTTGTTGTCATCTTTGTATCCTAAGAAAAGAAATTCTCTTCCAGCAATCACTGTATTTCCTCCGATGCGCAACATGCAATAGACTTACCAGTCAACCAAAGGATAAGCAGTTATTTTTTAAATTAAAGAGCAAGAAATAAATAGAGAAATGGGGGGGTAGGGAGGGGGAACCAGAATCCCAACTGGCATAAGAAATAGCTTATTTCATCTCCTTGAGGGTGTTTTCAAAACTATCCATTTGACACACAGTACTACTTCAGTAAGCAGGCATCCTCCAGCAAAGCTTCTCTTGCAAAAGTAGTTGCTGTTAATACTAGTATGACTGAAGAAGGAAAAACTCCACACAACTCAAACTTTTTTCATGCAGTGGCTCTAAGAAATACTTTGCAGGGAACAGCAATGAAAACTCAGATCAAGAAAAGAATTTTACTTGAGACTACAGGAAGCTGGATATTCCCCCCTCCCCCCACCCATTAAGAAGGTGACAAAAACTTACTAGTGCTTTTCCAAAAAAGCACAGATATCTTGGCCAAAAATCTCATTCCCACTCTAATCTCTTCAGAGAGTAAAAGAGAGAAGCAGAGTATTAAAGAGTCTTAAAAAACTGGCATCAAAACAGGGAAAATCTGTTTCTGTCTACAGTGCTTATGCCAATCTATGCCACCTCCTCTCTTCTGTACAGGCTTGGCACTTTGGGGAAAAAGGCAGAGATGGGAGAAAGATCAAAAGGACTGTTACCTGCACTTCTTGGGTAGAGGACAGCCCAGCGAGACTGCCATAGCCTGCATGGCTGCACTCCAGAGTCACTAGGCCCCTTCAAACCAGGGCTGCAACTTTCCCTGAAGATTTCAGAGTTACGAAGATGCAATGCCTTTTATTCATCCAGCCCCACGCCCCTAAACTATGTTGCACCTTCAGTTCCTCAATGAATTAGCATGGATATGCATTGCTCATCTGAGATGAAAAGGTAAACTAAGAAGGGCACCCCAAGTTATCAGTGACAAATATTTCTAATAGCATCATTCTGCCAGTGATAGTGCATATGAACTTGCTTACTAATCTTCTGGCAGTCCATCACCTCTCAGTCCTCTGTTCACTTAGAGTCTTAGAGTCCAGCTTGAAAGCAAAGCATCCCACATTCAAACTCTGGTGAATTATACATTTTGATCAAGAGATCCTCCAGATGATGAAAATACAGACCCACCAGGAATCCCTAGGAAGTAAAAAAACTAGGTGTGAAAGTCTCAAGAGCAAGTGGTAGATAGTCTTCAGGAAAAAGGACTTGATGTCCCACAGCAATGAAGGACTGAACAGCTCTTCATTTCCCCTCTGTGTTTTTCAAGCTTCAGTTCTTACCAGGGTTAATTATTTCCAACTATCACAGTAATTACAACATATTTCATAGAAGATCAAACATATTGTCATTTGTCAAAATATTCTGGAAATTGACTAAACACAATGTATTTTCAGACCTGTTCTTAGAGACCAAACTATCTTCAGCTCTGTGGAAGATAGGCATGAAATTCCCAGCCTACAGTCCAGAGTCTGAAAGTCAATCTGTGTATGCCTAAACAATTAAAACTTCCCTGAAAGAAGCACAACTGGTAAATATCCCAGTTTTTAAACTGCACTCCTGACTACTATGGAAGATTTATTGAGGAACAAATCAGAGGTTGATTTAAAAGAATGAAAATTAGATTTACTGTAATGAAATGAAAGAACATTCCAAACCAGCAACTGGAGCTCAACTAAGAAGTCAATTCACACTGTGCTTAATACAAACTACAGTCTGCTAAAGAAAGGACAAGCCCTGCTTTCCCCTACTTCCACCTACCTTTTCTCCCAAATCTAGGGTTTGCACAACCACACCACTAACAAGATCAGCAAAGTGACCCAAAAAAGACCCTACAAAATATTGGGGGAATTTTTTTTTAATAAGATTAGCTTGCTGATCAACTCATACTTATTGACCTTGAATAGAAAATCTTTGCTGAAGCAAAGGACCTGCATAGGAATAAGGGAACATGAAACTTAGTGCCTACTGTTGGAGGAGATTGAGCAGGTAAAACTAAACCTCTAGTCACAGGCTTTCTAAATTAAGATTCCTTCAAAGCAAAGATTTTAATTTCATTATTTTTAAATATTTTTCTCTTAGTATGAAAGAGATGGAAAGGTCCTTATGTTTGCAAAAATAATTTAGTGCTCACAACAGCACATTCACATAGTAAAAGATGGTTTAGTACAACCTTAGAAGACAACACAGTTTGACAGTTTATAAAATTTGACTTCTTATAATCTAATGATTTGGTCAGCCTTGGATTCATAGTTTTTTTTGAAAGAAGATGAGAAAAATAATTTTAAAACAACTAATTTTTTTAAGGACATTTTCTAACCACAGCAAATATCTTGGTCCTACAGATACTTCAGGCAGCCAGAAGAAGCTACGACAGATCAGTAAAGAGTTACAGTTCAGGCAGTGATAGGTCAGCAGTTAATGTTCTACATTCGGATTTCAGAACTGAAAGAAGTGTTTACAGGATGTGGTCTTCTTAACTGGAAGATATCCTTGCTCAGAAAGTGCTACACATATTTTTGCAATAAGAAGGCAGTTACTTGCCTACAAAGCAATGCTTTACATTTAGAGAAGGCTTGAGGGAATGGAACTACACTTTACAAAACAGATTGTCATCCTCAATATGGTAATTTAAATATCTGTTTACACTTAAGTTCATTTTACCAAAAGAAGTCTGAAAAAAAAAATCAAAACAACTAATACAAGAAGCTGTCTTGTTAAGAAGTATTCCTGGTAAAGAGTTTTAGTTGTTCAGTTGAGGGAAGGGAGGTAGCTATAATTTTAAGGTTAATTTTTTTTGTACAAAATCTTAAATGAGCATCAACTATAACTTAAAATCTTCTTTTAAATACTGAATAGA
>NW_020447542.1:558374-571243 GCF_003343035.1 Apteryx rowi
AGGAGGAAGAGGAGGAGGAAGAGGAGGAGGAAGAGGAGGAGGAAGAGGAGGAGGAAGAGGAGGAGGAAGAGGAGGAGGAAGAGGAGGAGGAAGAGCTTCTTTATACTCCAACACATTTTTGACATCTCCAACATAATTTTCTACAGATCTTCCCAAAGCTATTCCAAAAAGGCTGAGACCAGACAAACTAAAATACATCTCAAGCAGGGAAGACAGGTGGACTGCCAGAACAAATGCGAAGGCACATGAGAACCCAGCTAATGAGGACCTAGACACAAACAAGCAACTGCAGAAGTTCTTTTGTATGTCTCCTCTCTCAGCATGCGAACACATCCTTAGTTGACTGCATCATTACCATGAAACACTTAAAATTTTCAGAAAGCAGGAAGGGCAGAGTTTAAAACAAAAAAAGAAACACTAGCATCTCCCCTTTCAATCCAGGAGACAAGACCACATGGCAAGCTTTCTCACTGTTTCAAATCTGAACTCTTAGCATTGCTCCCCTCCCTCCCCAAAAAAAAAGAAAGTATAGAAATGCTGATAGCTATGGTCTCTGCTATGGCTAGTCTTCAGATGAAGTTACATTATTTTTTAATTAGCATTTAATAACGTTTGGATTTAAAGAAATCCCTACCTTCCACAGCTAGGAAAAGAAAAAACCTGCTCTCACTYCCTCCTTTTTCAGGGATCTATCGCTTCTTACAGAAGACAAAATAGCACTAGGGACCTTATGTAAGATAATTCACTGAAGTTAATTTATAATTGTATGCCTAATCATAGTGATGAAAGAGAAAACTAATGAGAGGCAAAACATTCAGAAATGACAAACAAAATTGCTTTAAAGATACACACTTCACTCCTTTTGTTTTTTTTCAGGAAAGTTATGAAATCAAAGGTTTCATATTACTTCAGATTAAAGGAAAAATACATGCAAAAAAAATCACTTAGAAATTGATCTGATTTGTGATGGAATCGTAATTCTAAAGAGACAACCTGTATTTCCTTGTCAATGCAGTTTTAATATCTTTGCCTTCCAACTAAGAGGAATCAAAATGACTACCACTTTACTGACAAGGAAGGAAGTAAAATGCAACAAGACACCCTCTGCCCTGGGCTTGGTTCTTTATCATAATAAAATCCTGCAATATTTGGAGCTATTATTCATACATGTTTCCACTTTCTGCCTTGAGAACTTGTTGGAATTACAGACTTTGGGCCAAATCAACATCCTTCACTGTTCATTTTTATTCCTAACAACCCTGTTTTTCTACCTGCAATGTCAAGAAATCATTTACATCTCTTCTAACAATGTAAAGAAAAACGTAAGTTACAATCCTTATTAAAAAAAAAAACAAAAAAAAACCACCCTCTATGCTGCAGATGCTAGATATCCAAGGAAGAAAAATAATACTTCTTTCCCTACACAGCACCTCCTTTTGATAATTTATGGATATTTCAATTTCAATATATTGCATACGTTAACAAAAAGAAAAAAACAGGGTATGGGGAAATGAACAATAGTAAAGCAAAAGTGCTGAAAGTGTAAAACAGCAATTGACATTAAACGCTATCCTCAGTACTTAATACAAGAAGTGCTTTATTTAATGTCTTCTCTTAATCCATAATTCAGGAAAAAAAGTCAGTTTTAAAAAACATATCTACCATATTCTGTCTTGCATGAGAATGTGTTATTTTTATTCATTTGACATATGCTGCTTCCTGAATGGATTTTATATATTTTGGCATTCCAGAACAAAACTGCTCTCATGTTTGGCACTCCATGTACAATGCAGCCAGGAAACCACTCCTTAGACTATGCAGCCATCTGCAGCAGATACCAAAGGTTTTCAAACAAGCAAGCTGCACTGTTGTAAAGATGCAGTATTTCAATACATAAGAAAAGTTCTAACCCATAAAGCAGACTTTCCCTCTAATTGCCTGCACGTAAATTTAGGCAATCTGCAATGAACAACAGTTCAGCACAAACTGAAGTGGAAAAAAAAAAACCAACCACTATTTCATATCAACAGCTATCAAAAGATATCTGGTTACTTTGTTTTTCTTCTAAATTGTGTTGTCCATATATTAAAACAAAACAGCCCCTGATGCCCCGCTTTACATGCATTCCTCCCAAAAAGTAGTTGCAAGAATTCCTAGCTAAAACTCAGATGACCAAACAACGGAGATCAGAAGAACATAGTGGAYCCAAAACAGTACAAGACAGAGAAACACAAAGAAATCAAAGGTTGGGTACATGGGAAGAGGAGGAACGACACCAAAAACCCTCAAAACCCTCTAGCTAATACCAAAATGTATCAATTGTGCAGAAGAATTGCTGCACCAGATCTAGATAGGTTACACAATCCGATCTGTGCTGAGGCACACAAATGGAGACACATTCCTAGAACGCAGTGTAAAGAGAAGGATGTGAAAGTTGTACGCATGCAGGAGCTGTGCGCACACATTTTAACTGCCTATTTGGTAGTTAGATTTCAAAAATTAAACCCTACCAAAAACAAAAAATAAAGACATATCCTGACACACAAAATACTACACAGTACCCTAATGAAAGTCACTATTCAAGGAAACAACACATACAACTAGGCTTCAGTTTAACTTCAGAAATCTTCCCCCTTAAAGAAAACTTCTGTCCCTGCCTCATAAATGTCACCCACCTCAACAAGACAGCTTCCTTTTTGCTTTTACATTTTTTAGTATAAAATGCAATACTATAGACCAAAAGCTTCTATTTACAGTGAAACTTAAAAGACAGTTTTCTTTAACACACCTTCATCACTACTGCAATAAGGAAAGCAACCACTGTCTAAATCTTTAAAGAGCATAAGTTTAAAAAATAATATTTTCCCAATTCCAAGGATCTTCTCCATCTAATTTATACAATAATTAAGACATATTACCTTAATAATATTCTCAGCAGTTTTTTAAAGGTCATTATCTTGGATGAATAAAAGAATCCCTGAATTGTACCTTGCTTTATTTTGTTTTTTCGACATTCATTTTACAGCTAATATATAAATCCTGATCCATCCCAATCATCCTTCTTGATATACAAGAACTACTTCTCTGCCTGAACTGTGGTTCCAGCCAGACTCTTCACATATCACATGTAGCTGAGCACTTACTCCCATTTTTCTTGTCCTCCATTTACTCAACTTCAGTCTCATAGTGCACATTTGATTTTTGCCAACCTACAATCTCCTTTCACCCTCAACACAAAAAACAAGCATTCAAGCTAATGCTTTTGATAATATATTATTTTTCTCTTCACTTAGTTTTATGTCTAAATGAACAGAATATTGTGATTAAAAAAAAAGCTGTTATGTTAATTTCATTTCACTACATCAGGCATTTGGGAGATCAAATAAGCAACTGTTATCACAAAATTAACAGAAGGATATTCTTGAATGGTTTCCAAAGAATTTTTGCCTCTTCAGATAGGGAAGAATGATGGCTACTGCTTACATGAAAAAAATTAAGAATTATTTGGAATTTAGACAATTACATTGAAGTACAGTTTCTCTTAAAGTACTGCTATTAACATAGATAAGATCTCACTATCAAAAGTCAAAAACGAGTTTTTCACCTGACAGGAGGTCTAAGTAGAACTAAGATTCTTCCTTCCTATCACTCTGGAAATTATAGGATCGAAAACTGAATTCAAAGTTGATTTAATAATAACTCAGCTTAAAGCGTTACTTAACTTCCTGACATCCTGTGCTTCACAGCAAGAGAAGAAAGTTTCAAAACGACTTTGACACTACTGAAGTAAAAAGTGGCACAGTGTCGTACTGATTTGCTATTAGCATGTCAGCCTCCTTTTCTCAGGATAAGGGAACTGAACAGCACAATGTATGAACTTACGAAAATTCTATAACTCTGATCTAGAAAAATTTTAATTGCCCAGGGGGTAGTTCCTTTCAGACTTTTGAAACATTAAAAACAAATTAATACAAGTATGGGGGAAAATGAGTAACATCTGAATTTTGAGTGAAGGTTATTCCTCAATATTTCATATTTAGAAGTCAAAATTTAAAACTTCATCAAGATTTAACACAAATGGTATGATGGGTGATCTATGAATTTAGAATGAGCCAATATATATTTGAATTCAATGAAAAGAGACAAGGACTCTCTCCATTTGGGAAAGAGAAAAGAGAGAGTGTCTTTTTTTTTTTTTTAATCCAAGTAACAGTATTTGTTGGTTCTTGACCAGTTATTTTACGGAGAGGGAGGGACTTGAAGAAAGGAGTGATTAAAGATGCATTTTTCTTCTATTATATAGCTTTCTTTTAACTTGCTTCACCAATAGGGCCATAATCTTTCCCTTGAGGTGTCATAGACTGCTATTGTAAAACCAGTTCAGTTTCCTGAAATACTAAAGGACTTTTGAAATCCTGGCAATACCTCTCTTTTCTTCCCTTTTATTAGTACTAAGCAGGAGAATCCTACAGAAAAGCTTGCCTGCTTCACTGTCTTTCTCTAGCAAGACCAGCACTGCAGAAAGCACCCAGGAATGGTATGACTCTCAGCACTTCTGCTATGCTTCAGTAAAGCAAGGCAAAATAAGTGTTCCTTGAAAGGTAGAGGATCTCTCCCAGACAAATACAAATAGAAGAGAAAGTTACTCTTGCCTAAGTCTGTTAAAGTCTAAATGTATTTTCAGTTTATCTTGCTTTTCTAATATTTGTATTGTTTACATTATTTCTTTAGATTAGATTTCTGGTACTAGATCCAAAACATGAAAATCTTAATTAGGAATAACACACTGGAAGAGCAGGACTTTAATGGTCACAAAAAACTCCCTTCCCTACCAAACACCATTCAGAAAAGTTAAAAAAAAAAAAAAAGGCATTATAGTTAAATAATAAAATAGTAAAGCTCCATGAGTTTCCTTCTCCCATATTAACATTTCTGATCTTTGCTATCAAAATTAAAGTCAGATGGTTTGCCAAATTCAGAGTTCCAAATGATTTTCCCCTCCCTGTCACATTCCCAGGGAGCAGGGGAACTCATAGGTTTAAACATCTTTTCGCCTGCTTTTACTTAGCACTGAGTTTTTAAGCTAATTTTACTGTGTTTTTAAACAACTTTTGAAATACCCATATGTGAATCAATAAAAGCGACCTTAAAAAAAAATTCCAGGTTTGCTCCAAATACTCTCATCTGGCATTCTTTACTTCATTCCCTCTTCTTCCAGTTCTTCCCCAAAAAGGAGATCTGCTGAAACACTCATGAATATTCTCCATTATTTAGAATAAATCATCCTACACAAGTTGATCAAAGCACAACTGAAATAAATGGTATAAAGGCTAGATAGCTACACAGAGATGTGTGAACTTTTGAATTTTCTCCCTCAGTGAAGATTCTACTCCCAAGAAAAAAAGAAAAAAAAAAAACCCACACACAATTATAGAGTGCCTCAGAATTTAAATGACCTGCAACTCCAGGGTTAACATCATATATGATTATGTGACCAAAAGTAACCCAAAATGAGTACTTTCTCCTAAAAGGAGCTAACTACCATGCTGACATTCTGGATCACCACAAGCTAATTTGCCACAGCAAACAAATGTAGCAGCAGCAGGCTATCGCTGCATATTAAAGGCTGTCTACACACCCATCCCCTCATTCAAGAACACCTATTTAGTAGGCCAAAGTGGAAGCAATAAAGTAAATTCAGCACCTGCATGTTATACACTGTAGTGTATGCTGTTTTCACACGAAAGACTTAAATTGCTATGCTGACATACTTTTCAGTTTACTTTCACTGAAAATACAGGCCTCAATCCTGTACTTACACAGTCAAGCTTTTTGTTTGTTTCAACCACAGGCATGCACAAGCACATGCAGAATATTAAGTATAACATTTCCACAGAGGAAGACGACATTTATAATTTACATTAGCATCATTATTTAAATTTAAGAGTTCCCCGATATCCAGTTTCAGATACAAAACTCCATCCTATCTTCTGGGTTATCTGTAAGCGAAGACAGAAGACCCGCGGTAATTTGACTAAGTTGCTGATAATAGGGTTCATCTTCTAAACTATCACTTCTCTCTTCAAGAAGATTAATTCCAAGAAGGCTCCAAGTCACATGTGTGTGTGKGGGGGGAACAGTAGTTCTCAAAACATTTCTTAGCAGCCTACCAAATGTCTTCCAGAAGAGTCTGGAAACTCTCCAGTATCCAAACTCTCAGAATAACATCCATAGCAAAAATCTGATTTTTGCTGAACCTGTGACTGACATTCACAGGCATCTGGCATTGCATTTCAGATATTACTCAGATGTACTGACGTAGCCTGAAGCATCTACACCCTTCTCCTTTCCTTCTTAGGAGGCTTCGGAAGTTGAAGTCTTCCTGAAAAATAAGTGAATTCTAAAGTATCAAGCAGAAGCACCAAAGCATCAGGAAAAAGAGAAACTGAACAATGCTGATCATATACACAGAACATAAGCTCTTAACAGCTGCTGTTAAGAAAAGCAGGGCCAGAAGAATTAAATATATGTATTGAAAGACTCCAAAGAGAAGGAGGGCCAGGGAAGCTGAAAAGAATACTTCTGCAACTGTATTAAACTTAGACTCCACATTATGAGACGGAACTACTGAAGAACATGAAACTTTTCTTCCAGAACTGTCTGGGAAGAGTCAGACCTCTGTACAGCTGCTACAGGAACTTCCCATGCCAACTAGAGTAAAAAAACGATTAAAAGGTTCCAAAGGCAGCAGTAAAACTCAAAGCACGGTACTTCAGAAACCAAGACAGATACTGTTTTTCACACATTCTTCTGCAGCTACCTTTAGCAAACTAACAGAACTTCAAATACTTTGAATTCAGTTATTAATATTGGAGTTTATCCTGCCAACAAGAATAAGGCCCTGGCCACTTCAGAAGGAGATACCACCCATTCCAAATTATAGTTGCCTAAGAAATTTTTCATTTCAAGTACCTGCAACTTTCATTGGGACTTCAAACCTAAGAGTTCCTTGTAAAGCTAGAACTAGGTAAGTGGCACAAGTAGTCAACACTGGGCACTAACAGTTCACAGGAAAACAACTATAAGCCAAGCATCTACTTCTAAAGTGCAATTATAACTTGAAGAGAACACAAAGCTCAACACTTGGAACAAGTATTATCCACCTATCTGTTTCTAGAAAAGAAATTCTACTCATATAGCTGCAAAATCTCCCACTGGTACTGTGGGATAATCCAAAATAGACAGATCATTAACTTCTTGGACCACATATATTTATTTCTGCTCATTCCACCCCAGCTACCTTCATGACAGGGGCTACAAGACAAGAAGCATAGCACTGTACTTATTGCTCTATACCAGCTTGGAGATTAATGTATGCTTAGAAGACTTTTTGTTTGGAAAGGGAGCTCACACACCTTGTGAATTCTGAACTAACCAGTCTGAGGATACTGATCTACAGTTTCTTCCAATTATTATTCTCACAATACACATCTATAAAAGAGAATCAGAAAGAACATTTGCTTTTAGCAGTTGTTTTACTATGCATATATAATACAGCTTTACGCTTGCAGGATTCATTTGTACAGCAATGTGAAACATAAAAGTTCAAGAAACCAGTTTTATTTACAGAAGATGCAAGGACATATAATACTGGATATTTAAAAATTTAGAAATGATGAAAAAAAGTTGTACACTTTGGAATCACTTACCTTCCCTTTGGTAGCTTTGCTTTTACAGAAAAACAAGTTCTCCTTACTATCACAAGTAATCTTTAAGGTCTAGACTGTGTCTAATCATTGCACAGATACAGAACAAAGGACAAGCACAAAACGTTCCTCCTCCCTCCTTAAGCAACAAAGTTGCATACAATAAAGGTTGTGCACAAGTGTTGTTACCTAACATTTTCTTGGCCCTTGGCCACACCAAAAAATGGGATGGAAGAATAAGGCCAAACCATTCATTAGCTACTGAAATGGATAAAGTGGAGAGGAGAGTATGTACTATCTTATCTGACAAGATTCAGTCATCAAACACAAGAAGCTCCAGAGGCATGGTACCTTCTCATGGTATTACAACCCCCAGGACAGCCACAGCAGCAGAGATAGTTCACATTGTCTTCAGACTCCGCTTAATCATCACTCTTTGTTCCTATGTATAATGATTGTTTTGTAGCAAGTATCTACAAATTAGCTCCAGATATAGAAAGAAGTAATCTGCTTTTCAATTTAAGCTACTCAGGAGAAGCTTGTCACAATGCTGACATTTTCCAGTGTAAGTGCACTTCCATTTGGTCTAGATGAAGCCAAGCTAAGAGATCTGCTTAACTTTATCTTTCAATTACACAAAATTCTGATGCATTTTTAAAGGCRGAAGGGGCAATTTAGTGTTGAAACACCATGCTTCTATATCACCCTCAGGGRAAGCACAGATGAAACTAAACAAATAGGTCAAACATCTGTACATAAATTTAAGCATCAAAAAATAGTGTCTTACAAAGGCCAAGTACTACAGATCAAGAACAACAGAAAAGGACGAATTATCCCRAGATTATTATATAATAAAAATCCTACCAATTTCAACATACTAATACTCACTTTTTCCATTTTTCTTATGCTGCCAGAACATGATATTTACATGCTTTCTCCTAAATCAGCATCCTCACTCTCAAAACTTTATATTTAAAACCTTCTACTCACAGTACACGAACACTGTATTCTTAATTGGAAGTGAAGAAGATTACTTAAATAAGCAATTGTTTTACAGCCAAAAATCTTTCAAACAAACAAAAACCCACCCATCTTGTCATTAAAGCAGTCATGTTAATCTTTGGATCATCCTTATAATCTTAAAAAGCTGCATAGAATAGCTCTGGGTTTATCAATTGTTACTGAAGTACACTAGGCAATATTATTGAGGCCCACTAATTTTTGCTGATACCTACTCAGCAGTGTGCCAGCTGTGCTGATGCAGTGGGGTCTGCATGCCACCCTCACAGTTGGAAATTGCAGTGGCATACTGCAGCTGATCCCCCAAGAGACGAGAACTGTAAGGATGGTGGGAAACCATCGCACATTTGAAGCTCTGACAAGTCAAAAAAAATGTACTCCTTGTCCAGAACTGGACCAGAGCCTGCCACGCAACTAGCAACGGAACTGTTCACAAGCTCCCCACAATACATACAAAGGGATATCCCCTATGCATTCAAAAAATTAAGCAAATCTCTCAAAACCAGTTAAACATTCAGAAGTTGTAGAAAAAGTAATCCATACTTCACAAGTGTGCACTGGAGTTTATAAGATGCTCCAAAGACACTAAGCTAGTAATTTAATAGGTTACCGCAAAAATTGTGCGTTTTAAATTTTAAAACTAAAAAACATAAATAGTAATTTATAGACTTTTTACTAAAGAAAATGATATATATGTTACTCATGTTCAATGTTTTCATTCTGACGTGAAAAGGGGAGTTGTCTGATGAGTTGCTTTACTTATTCGATAGCTGACAGCTAATATATCCAAATCTTTATTTTGCAGCTAGTTCATGTTTAACTACCTACATCAACTGTCATAATCAACATTTGCATGCTCACATAGGGATATAATCTACTGTTTCCATATCAGCAAGAGTAGCTTTTTCTTCAAGTCAACTAGCCACTCTTTTGGAAAAGTTTAAGTTCGTAGTTCCACTATGTGGAGTAAATGTCAGACCCTCCTTTAGCAGATCAGGTTATTTCATAGGAAGAATATACTGTTAAGAAAAAATATCAAACACTTGATCTTTATGTAACATTTTCCCTGAAAGATCTTCCTTTTTGTTTGGGAGCAGGAAGGACAAAAACAAAACAAAAAACAAAGCAGTCAGCCAAAAATCCATTACACTCCTACGGGAAAGCTGAGTTGAATTCTGCTCTAATCCCCTTTTATTTCTAGAACCTACTGCTAACATGGTAACTTTAATATATATATATATGTATTACATATATGATATTTATCTATATATATAAACATATATGCATATATGTGTGTGTATGTGTGTGCGCGCATGCATGCATCCCCTCCCTTAATTTAGGTGTTTCAAGTATGCTTCTTTACACCTAGGGGTACAGACTCTAAATGAATTCCACTGAAGACAAATCATAATCTCGTTTTCTTATGCCACTGCAGCTTAAGACACTAGGCAATTTTCAGTGAGTAATACTTTCTCCACAGAGCCCCCCAATCTATTCTGTATGAACGTGATGTGCAAATGGGTATCATACAGAGCACTGCATTTATACTGCACATTATCAACTTGCCCATTTATAAGACAAATTATTCATATTTTCACTAAAATTGTTGAAAAAATACACTGTGGTCCTCATGATAGCATGCTGTATATGCAACTTCTAGCTCTGACTGTAAGCATACCTACTTAAAGTTACCAATGTTTACATGAACTTAGTTCAATTCATGAGCAAGGAACAGCCAGGTAGGAAGAATGTTTCCCCAAGCCATCAACACATACCTATGAAAGTGCCGTTTCAAACAACATGAGCTGCCATGTGTATACCTAAATCATTTTATTCACAAAACGAATATCAGTGTCAACCTAATTTTTAGCTGAGACACAGTTGGTCTTGAGAAAGAATACAGTCCTTCATTACTACTAAACTATGTTAATGACATGAATGGCATTCTATGATATAATCATTAGCTGTAAGCAGTAGTGAATTACACTTTCATCATTAAAAAGGGCCTTATCCATAGCTACCATGGTGACAAAACGCTAGTGTAAAAAGTTGTGGCTCCACTACAAGGATCTATTCTTCTGCATGGCATTGAAAAATATTAAGTGCATCATGAGAAACACAAAAGGTCTGAAAAGAAACAAAATTGCATCCATTAGGAACACAGGGGTTTACATCTAAATTTGTCATGCATTGCTATAATTCCTCCTCCCTCCTCCCCCCCATTATTGGGGCTGAAACACTGCTTTGGAAAGTGATCGTTCTTTGTAAAAGGATTACTCTATTTAGACTTCATTGCTTTTCTGCCAAGCATCAGCCATATAAGGAAACTGAAGTTCACTGCCATTTATTTTGTTCAGCCCTTTCAGACGCCTAAGAATAACCTTTACCGCTGCCTAGAAAGGTAAGTCTATAAATTGCAAACTAAATCACTTCTTATCAGCAATAGAAGCCACTTTAGGTCAGTTAAATATTTTTCCTTGCACTATATCATTTAATGAAACAGCCTGAGCAGGCTTAATAATGTCTTCTCATGCACTAGACTACTTGGTGCTGTTGAAGGACTACAAATATCATAGTTTTAAAATGTTTGCATAGAAATTACTTTGTCCAGTTCTCATAAATACCAACACATCCATCTCAGATACTTCAAAGACTGAAGCATGCGCATCCTGTCTGACAAGCACACTGCTTTTGAGTTTGTCAAATAGCAATAATAATTTAGAAAAATAAGGTAGTACAGAGCTGGCTTATAGTTCATTTTAAACATTCACAGGACATGAAATTTCTTGCCTCCATGAAGAAGCTAACCAATAATTACCTCTTAGAGGCATATGAAATCAATCTGTGGTTAGCAATATTGCTTTCAATAAACGCAACTATTTGACATAACAAGCAGTAATCACCAGCACTACAAAAACCTTCCACCAGAACTACGCATTTAGTTTACCCTCCAACAGCTTCAGACAGGAGTCTTAAAAAATGATAAAGGAGAAAGTGGCCACCAAAACCAAACAAGGCTATGTTAATCCAGAGGTTCAAATGCACTTTTAAGAAGCCAGACAACTAGTTGCTGGGGGGGGGGTGTCTTTTTTTAATGGAGGCTCTCGAGATGAACTTGCGCAGGGATCAAAATGCAATGCAGACCTCTCCCATACAAGCTGAAAAATATGCAGCCAAACTCGTCATCTTGAGGGGGGAGAAAAGGGGCGGAGGGGAGGAAGAGAGGTGGCGACAGGAGTCGAGGGGAAAAACTGCAACAGTATTTACAGAGGACTACGAGGACAGATTTTTATAAAAGGAATTTAACAGTTACTTTTAAGAAGGCGGGCTACACACTAACTGATATTCCAGAAGACAAGATTAAAGACAAACGGCAAATACAGGGAGCTCCAAACGCCAAGATCTTTCGATTAAATAAAAGAGATTATCCCCTTTAGGACTTTCTTATTTCCTGATAATTATACTTTCAGGGTTAGCAATTGTTTTCAAAAGGAAGGAGCTGAAGAAGCACAGCCACAGAGTCGGGCAGTTTCAGTTCGGTACCTTCTTCCACTGAACAAAGAAACTTCTGTGTCTGAGGAGCTTAAAAACTTTCGGTCTCCCCAGATTGTTTCCTCGACCTCCATGAAAACAGCGGTTACGGCCATACAAACAGCATTTTAGCGAGAGACGGGGGGAAACACAAAGGACAGTCAAACTATGGGAGGCGGAAAACACAAGCCGATCAGAAAATAAAGGCCAAAAACAGGATATCAAGATGAAGCGTGAACTCTTTCCTTTTTCCCCACCCCCTTCGGCAGAGGAAGGATTTTTCTGTTGTTGTTGTTGCTGCTGCTGCTCCCCAAACCTTCTCCATTTAATTTACCTTGTCTGTCGGGTGTCTAAACCAGATCCAGCAGGCAGGAGTTCCTTCCGATCCCAAGGAAATATATTAAATCCAATCAAGTTTTCTTCTCGTAGAAGGGGGAGGGGGGCAAGAGGGGGAAGGAAAAAAAAAGAGATGCAACAGCTTTCGACGAGGACGGAGGTGTTTGCAGAGCGGAGCGTGCGATGTGCGTGTGCACGGGGGGAGGGTGGCGGCGGCGCCGGGCTTCTCCCGGCCCCTGCCGGCGGCGGCGCCGGGCTCTGCCCCGCGGGCGGCCC
>NW_020447542.1:572588-654971 GCF_003343035.1 Apteryx rowi
GGGGGGGGGGGGGGGAAACAGCCTCCAGCCAAACATGATGTTTGGATATGTTGTATCAAACTTAGAGGCAAATAACAGCAATTACAATAATGTTACATTTATAGTTACGCTTTCACAGAAACCCTGGCATACAAAGTTGTGTTTTCTCTTTAAGTATTTCGACTCCCTCAATACAACAATATGATGTTACTGAAATGATGTTAACTATAGTATCTAGCAGTGTGCAAGTATATTTGAAAAGCAGCCAATGTAGGTCATATTTATTGTAGGTCATATGACTGATACTCATTTGTGTGTGTTAGATCTCAAATGTATTGATGGAAATGTATTTAATTTCCTTGATTGTCTGACACAGATATTTGATAACCTATTGTGTATGCAATATGCCATTTTAACAGTCCTGGAGTCTGAAGTTCTGTTCAGCCACAAAACAGAGAGCAAAGATGACAGCGGGTCAGATTTACACATGCTGCTCACCTTATGTTCCTTAATTGTGTTCTGCAGAGACCATGTCTAAGGACAGAGCTAGTTTCATTTTCATGCCCATTTAATCTCTGGCTTCTCTACTGGGACTACCACCAACTTAGCTGGGATAGTGTTTTATTATGATAATATGCATTTACTGAGAAATGGACAAAATGCTAAAAAAAGCCATTTTACATGAGCCACAAAACAGCAATGGAAAACAGTATGTCAAGTTAGTATCAATCTGCCCCTGATTTTAGCATGCATCTAGAAGTGAAAAGTTGTTTAAACTATTACCAGTCCTTGAAAATGACTCCAATTAATGTTTCCTGTTCAGGATCGTTAATCACTTCATTCAGTTTCTTGTGGGGCTTTGGATGAAGGTAGTTTAATCATTAGCAACAAGATGTACTGTTGATCACATGTATGTAAGTCCACAATGTTTAACAGTACTATTATTTATTTAAAACTTCTTGTCTATGTATGGGATTCGTATATTTGAGTACCTAATATGTATCTATTCAGATATAGAAAGTAAGGATACACTTCTATTAAGATAATAATAAATATTTGTTTATTATTTCTTTACTTTTCAGTGACTCCTGTCTCCATCTTAACAGAGCATATAATCCTCTTTGGGAACTACATCTATGCCTAGTTTCAAGCCTTTAAACTAAATTACTATAACCATCAGCATCTGTAAAAAAGATTTAGATATATATATATATATATATATATATATTTCCCAAAGCATTAAATCACCTCCAATTTTTTTTGTGCTCAGATAAGCCATTTTCTTCAGATGAGTCACTTTCGGACTAAGGCCAAGTATGAGAACTTCAGCCTCTAAAGTAAAAAGCACTGCCAAGAGATCTAAAATTTCTCAGTATAATGCACTACAGTGATGCTGTAATAAAGTTACTAATATTTTATCTCATGTGAACAATTGATCATTCCTGTCAAATTCCCAATAAAGTATCCTTATCGTAATTAATACAAATGCCTGTCTGTAACTGATGTCCTTCTTCTTTTCATGAACTCTTCAAGGCACCTACTTTATGCATGAGATTACCATAACTTTTTTTAATGTGAAATTGTTYTTTGGCAATGTTTATTGTACATTGCCCAATGCATTTATTAATGCAGCTGGATAATAGATGGGTGTGGGAAATTTATAGGAACTGTTGTTCCCATGGAGGATCTACTGTAGTTGCAATGTTAGTTTCAATGTAAGATTTTATTTCACTTACAGTTTTAGCCATCAAAAATAAAAGCCTAGCCAAAGATTACTGAAACTACAGATAGCTAGACCACAGCTCCTGAAGACATTTTACATAGACAAGATACAACTATTTATACAAATTAAGAAATACCAAGAATTACCCAAGGGATTTAAAAGTGCTATAAATATCAAGACAATATTTAGATTACAGCTACAACGGAGTCCCCAGCAACATTAATTCCCAGAGTTGGTATCCCAGTTACCATATAATTACAGATTAAGTGCACAAAGTACAAAATATAAAGTTACATAATGAGACACTTTCAAGTGAGACTATGCAAGTGATCCCAGTGAAAGTTTAAACAAATTTTTTATACACAGTTTCACATTAGACACTAAGCCTAAACTTCTCTCATTCAGATTTCTATTTTTATATTTGAACAGTGACATTAGTAAATATTGCAACAGCATGCAGCTAAACTGAAAGAACAATTGGTGAAACAGCCACATCTATATTTGTCCCTTTCCAGACTTCAAATGGTCTGAACAATGTATATGTTGTCATTCAGAGTAATGATGTTTTAGTGCTGCTTTTCCCTATTCTTACCACTGTGGCTAGTTATATTCATGTGTTTCAGCTTTTCTAAGAGTTATATTGAAAGGCCTTCAGCATAAGCAGTTTTTCTCATTAAATGTTTCGATAATGACTTGAACAATGGATTTTAACTTGAGTTAATTGGGGGTTCTGGACATAATTGCAATATAAGTATTAAATGATAATTAATAGAAATAATAACTGCCTGAAAGACATAAAGAGACAATAGGCAATTATTTTAACAAGTGTACATTGTAGTTTTGTTATTTATTTTGGATAGTCCTTAACTTAAATATGTCCATGGTTCATACAAAAAGTCTTAATGTAACATTTTCTGAATTGATCTGATTCACAACTGGATTACACCACTTCTATGCTGATGAAAGTCTGAGTTACATCAACACAAAACTGGTATAGTTTAGTGGTGAATAAGGCCTGGAAGTATATTGTTATGACTTCTTAAGCGTGTAGGTTCCTATCTACTGTATGTGAAGGGAAGCTAAGTAAACAGTCTGTACTCAGTTTAACTTTGTGACAATCCCAAATTTACACTGATTAAATATTACATTACACCATACAAAGAGGTTTTCTCTATATTTGGTTACATTATTTTTCAAATTGTAATTAAATATAGTGATGAACATAAATGTATTGTGTGACTATGATTTGGATTATTATGCAAGTACCAATAAAAAAACTTTGTAACACCGCAACCTATTTTGTATATGCTGTGTTCCAGAAATGGTTAGGAATGTTTTACAGTTATTTTTAAACATTTTATTGTGACTTTTTGTTTGTATTTCTCTTCCTTAGTTACCATGGGTGAGCTTCTGAATTCTGACTGAGGAACACTTGGTATGGCATTCCTCATGGAGGAGAAAAGGCATAAAGGTGATGTTAAGGCACCTTTACTCCCCTGATTTGGACTGCTTTGCTCCTGGACAGTCTCCTCAACACTGACTTTGAGCTATGATGCAGCCTCTTAGCCTAAGAGTCTGTTTTGACAGCTGATGCCAGCACATAAATCTTGCACTGGTCAAAACAAATGGAACGGAACGAAAACTAGAGCCATGCCGAGTGAGGACGCTGACATCTGTGGATCGTAACCATCAATCCCTTGCTCACGAGAGCCTGCAGAGCTGCTTCTGGCCACACTGAAGACAGAGTTAAATGTGAAGTTGGCAGAAAGAGCAAAATATGAAATTGCCCAAAATACACTTTTGCTCAGTATTTTGCCTATGCCCCAGTGATGATTTTGAACAATTGCCTTTGGTAAGCTTCTCGGATCCAAAAAGGGTAACTTCTAATGTTGTTGAGGATCTTTGTGTCCAAAAAAGCAATCCTGAAAGAGGACTGTACCAAATTTTAATCAAACCTGAAATAACTTTTCTATAGGAAATGAATTACATTAGCTTTATAGTAGCTTTATAGGAGCTGTACACTAGTTACGTTGCTCTTTGAAGGCTGCTAATTAATGTTGCATCCCTCTGTAGGAAAACTATCACTCCTCTCTCTCCCGTGGTAGGAAGGAAGAAGTTCTGTGGCAAGTTTATTTAAAATTAATGGTGGTGGATTTTTTAAGCTGATGAAAACCCATAAGAATCCCTTCTGAAGTAATGAATTGGTGAATAAATGATGTGGAAATAGACACTGTAAATGTATCGCAATTATCATTCCAGAAATATTCTATATAGGCACATTTATGATAACCATCATGCTAACCATTGAATGAATCCATATTTCTGTAATTGTCAAATGAATTTCATTTATTTTACATTTTATGGCTTCCTTATCTCTATTCTGAGCATTAATATTTTGCACAAAGGGCTAACACTACAATCCAAATCTCTAAGTAGTTTTTATCAACACTGTTGTATATATGTGCACACATAAAAAATTCATTACTTTTTCACTGTCAACCTATTCATCTTGTTTTCTGTCAGTAATCTCAATCATGTAAAAATGAGGACAAAAAATATGTGAATTTCTGGATTCAGTGTTGGCTTAATGATATTTACCATTGAATGTCTTACAGACTGCCATGTTTGGAAACACAGGTCTAATCCCATTGAAGCAAGGAGATCCACATGTTCCAGTGAGATGAACTATCCTATTTCTAGACCTATTAGACTAATATATTGTGCTTTAAGTACTTTGATTTGTAGAAAAGCTACCTTGAAACATTTTTATGAGGACTTAAAAATAATCTTTTTGATTTTTGTCAATTTGCAAAATAGGGTTCATGGTAAGAGGGAACTTTACTTTGGGGAAAATACTGACTTTTTTCAGAATATGTTAAAATATTTACGGAATTTCTTCATCATAAAAGAAATTCAATTTTAACTGTAATTAAACAAGAATCACTGTGTCTTTCCCATTTCTCTTCTTTATGAATCTTCAGCTGACTTTCTTGTGTTTTCCTTTTCTCYTTTCCACCTGGCAAATATAAACAACATAGTCTTAAGTGCTAAGAAATCTTTTTTTAGTATTTACCTTTTCTCTTCTGAACAAACAAAATATAAAACATTGCCCTTGTTTGAGTAGCATAACTAAAAAACATTATAGATTTTTTTTTCATTTTCCTGTGGGGAAAAATGGTTTGAGAGAGTGATTTTTTTAAATCTGAAATAGATGTTTTTTCAGTTATACCTCTCCTAAGTTCTAAGGCATGAGAGCTGCCAAAACAATAAAACTAAAGTAGTATTTTAAATGTTTTTATTCACAGGTATCATCCACTAGTTTCCTCCATCAAAAGATATTTTGATACTGTCTTACATAGCAGATGTGAGTAATATGCTAGGTCAGTAAGGAAATATTGACTTTCCAGGCCACAAAGTTGAAAGAGTTTTGTATTAACTCATTTCCATACCTGCAAGCAAGCAAAAACTCTCAACAGGGAGAGTGGCTTTACCAGGTGCTTTGAGAAGAACACCTTAGCCTAGAGCTGTAAGTAATCTTTATCATGATTTCTATAAATAAAATCTTTTAAATATTTTATTTTATTAAACTGAGGTTGAGAAAATGCATACATTCTGATTAACCATGCTAGAGCAACACAGCAGAGGTTACAGCTGAACATCATGACAGCATCAGCTCAACACATTTTCATGACGTTTCAAAGCATTCCGATTACACAGCGTACCTTCAGATGAAACAGAAATACTTTTGGCAAGAAGGCCCCCTTTCGAATCTGCACAGAGGAGATTTAAATGAAAAAAATAGCCTTGCTCTTTACTGTTGGTGAGACAGATCCACTTAAATATAAATGTAGGTGGCACAGAACCCCATCAATTTGTAGAAGAAAAATCCGTGTAAACTATAGTGGCTGTTATGAGGCCCTTAGGGCACTGCTTCTCAACCTTTGTGTGATGGTGAGTCTTTATCTGAAGTTAAAATTTATTGTACTTCCCTCTTCCTCCCACACCCCTTCCATTTTCTATAAAAGCGGGAGTAAAAAGTGTTTCAGTTATAAGTTTATCTAACTTTTGTGTATTTTGAGAGTGTAGTGATGACACTGTGGCTACGATACTCTGGTACAAGCAAGGTTTGTAGAAGGTTTGACAAGGTTTGTAGAAAAGGTAGTAGCTTTGATTAGACCAACTGATACAACTGGTGAAAACGAACAGGCTCTTAGACTTGACTGAAATTTGTTAATCAGGGCTGACAAGTAGCAAAATCCAAGCTGGACATGATTGTTCTTGTATAATAAAATTATTTTAAGCAATTAAACCCCTGGAGAGAAAACAGTTGSTAACATGAATGTACAGGGATGAGTCAGAAAGAAAACTGTAAGCTTTAAAAACAGTGTTGGTACTGAGTCTATGATTTTTTTATCCACAGTTAAGAATTTAGTTCCCAGGATCTTTTTTTTTTAATGATTTGTAGATCCCCTGTGAGTATTTGGGCTGTGCAAGAAATGGAGTGGATTGTTTAGGAAAAAGTACTCTCCTAACTTTTGCTGTGTTGTGTCCGTGGTGAGTTATCTGTGCGAGCTCACTGTGAWGCATAATGGTTGATAGTTTCACACACATCCTTCTCATGAGTGTATTTGATGTGTTTGATGTAATATATCACATTTGAAAAAGTGTATGAGCAGGACCCATGGAAATTAATAGTTCTTTTGGGCACTTACATTGATTATGTTATATTTGTTGGTATTTATGAATTTTGCATTTGCTGTGCAAGGTTTGGTCCTGATGGGTGTTTGTTAGTACATGGGGAATTTGCTTTGGGTTATGAGTTTGGCAAAACTGGAAGGGTTATTTGAAAATAGAAGTGGAAAATGGTTCCAGGAAGAAGTCTTCCAGGATGTGTTTTAGTAGATGCTGTAATTGTTTAACAATTTTCATGTACATACATGTCAGGTAGCATGTAATAGACAGGAACATACTGTCAGTGAGGGTTTCCTTTTTGCATTATTAGGTTCATAGATGGTATTCAGGTGGCTAATTCAAATACACAGCCTGTTTCTTTCAAGGCAGTTCTTTAGATTGGTGAAGTAGGTGTTGTGAGAACAGATGTAGTAATACACAAGGGTCTGGCTGTATATTATAGGTTATTCTAGTGTGTTTTGGATGGTGGCTGATCTTGTGAAGTGTATGCTGACTTGTGGTTTTTTTAATATATGGTAATTTGTATTGCCTTTTTTTGTCGGCCACATTATCTAGAAAGATGATGTTCATATTCCAGTATAGGAGGGGTAGTAAATACTGAATTTGCAATGGAAATCAATGGAGAATTTCAGATTAATGTGTATAGGGATGTGTATATTTGAGATACTGAGTAGGTTTGGTGGCACCATTTTCTCAATACCTTCCCATGAGTTGTTCATATACAGGCTGGCATACCGGTGCAAGGGAGACATTTTAGGGTGCTTTTTCAAACTTTGGTTACCCCTTCCCTACTGATTTGCACAATTCATTAGAAGCAGTAGCCATCTCCATCTGAAAACCACTGATTAATGGGTATCAACATTCTATTAAAGGAGAAAAACAGTTTTACTCTTTTTCCATTCTTCCTCCATCATCAGCAAAAACCATCTTGAAATCATCCACTAGGAAGCCTTTGGGAGAGAAATCCTCAGATTCTTAAACTACTTATTAAGATATTCACATATTGAAGGATACTGTCCTTGTCAGGTTATTCAGCATTTTAGATCTGCAGAGACATTTTCCCATGCTGCCTCTGAAGAAATAGGAAATTGCTAGAGGACGGTTGTGTCCTTTTCTGTGACATATCCATATTTACTATATGAACTGTTTTGCATGCAGTTCAGGTGTGTATTTATGTTTCAATACAGTTATTAATAAACAGAGTTCTGGAGATACATATATATGTATATATCAACCTGCTAAAGCCTAAGTCTGAAATATCATGTATTATTTATATATATTCATATATACATCAATGTGGCATACACACACACAAATATTTAAGTGATAGGCATTCACCCTTACAGTGTAAAACTCCTATAGCATAAGTTTAATTACTCTTTACTTGTAAGGCAAATAAATGTCAGTAAAAATGTATGGACATGAAAGCTATGTGAATCACATGTAAATTTGGAAAAAATGAGTAAGATCCCACAAAATTAGGGTGTGTGCTGCCAAAGAGATTTAAAATCTAAGGACCTGCTTTTTCAAATGCAGAAATGTAATTTTTTACAGGAGTAAGCCTGTTGACTTCATTTAGATTGTTAGTAGAGGTAGAGTAGTACACCTGACTGTACATTGAGTCAGAAATGTACACTAAATTTGTGTACATTGAAACAATTTAATGTGATTCAGTTTCCAGTACGTTAGCTGCTGAGCTAATGTATAGCCTATATTCCCATTTGAAGTTTATGAAATGAGACACATGTAATGTTTTACTAAGTTACTGTCCTCCCACCCTTCCTCAGCTGTGAATGTCGTGGAGGGGTTAGGAAGGTAAGAAAGCCCCTATTAGCCCCTGAAACCTGATTCCTCGTTACAACATTGGGAACTCATAGCACAGCACTGCAAGTTCTTTTCATCTCCTTTGTCCCCAGAAATCAGACACAGGGATTCAGAGAAGGTTTATGAGCCTCTGCAGAGCCTGGGAAGGACAGCCTCGCGCTGTCTGCACCCTCATGGCACACGCACCCCACATACAGTGCAATGGGGAGGGAGCTCAGACCCTTATGAAACGAGGACAATATCTATCTCTGGCTGCCACAGACAGCTCGCCACACATGTTCTTCTGCTCTGTTGCAATGCCAAATAAAGTACAACAGTCTACCACAGTAGAACAAAAACTAGATGCCTGGCAATTCTCCTAACACCAGCATGTGCTAGGAAGAGCCTGACTAGATTTGTCATGGAAAGACATATTCGTGTCAGTTCACTCTAGACAGTGCTGAATGAGGCTGACACAGACTTTTGTGGAGAAGATTTGCCTGAAAGCCAGGACATCTTTGCCTGAGTGCCTGACCAAGAGCCTGAGAGGTGGCTGGATACCTCCGAGGGTATCAGGACAGATAGTCAGTTTGCCCACCTTACAGACTGCTCAGGCTGGCAACCCTGAGAAGGGACATCAGCCAGTAAATCTCCTTCTTCTGCCTCGTTAATATGCTGTTTCCAGTATATGAAAGGTCACACAAGAGGCAGCATTCAGGTCTTGGATGAGGGAGCCTAACACAACCACAGATCTCTCTTATTTCCCTAACTGCTCACCTTGTTTGCCTCCATTTGTACGTTCCAAGCAGTGACCATGCCAGAGGTTCCAAGAACTAGTTGAAAATAACGATATCTCAGCAACTGTTACAGTTTACTCACTCTCTGGTGCTCAAGGGGAAACACTCCTTTTCCTTCCCCTGATGTCCTCCCCCACCACAAACATTTTCTCTTTCCTCACCCCCTTCAACTTCTGGTGCTTAGAAGGTAGAACTGTTGAAAACCTCAGTGTTGCAGCAAACAGGTAAAAACTCTTTGTCACCACCCATCTAAAGACCATCCTACACTTTTCTAGTTATGATCCACAGGAAACCTTCTCCCCCACCCCACAGGCTTGAGAGATGATTTTGTACTCTCTGCCCATGGCCCTCTGGGTAGGCCAGCTTTAAAGTAAATAAATACAATGAATGTGTTCATGAGTATGATGAAAAAGAGAGTTTATAATTTAGAGTGTCTCCTAGTTTGACCAATATCCATAAGACTACTTTTTTCAGGGTATGATATAAGCTATAGCTAAAATCAGTTTTTCACAAAACTTTATGAGGTGGTGTTAGGTGTTTTTCCTGAACAGCTGATAGCATCAACAGTAGTTAAATTACATTTAGGAAGCACAGGAAAATTAAGGGAATATAGTAATGCAAAAACAAGGAAAGAGGCACAAGCCACTATTACCGACTGAGGTTCTGAATAACCATTGCAGAATTCTACTTGATTCACTGGAAACTAAGCATTTCTTTAGGGAATAAAAAATGGAATTTAAGATGCCAAAAATTACTCTTTTTTAGCTGTTTTGTCACTCATTCTAACATACAAAGCCATGCCCTCCTGGGCCATTCTTCCAAAGGAGATTAAACTGCTTCTGTCCCATCATGTATAGGAAACATCTTCATTGTGAACTGTTTCATATGGAAGGCATTTTAATTTTGATGGATTACATTGATCAACATTATGCTATGAAAATTTTTAGGAGTAAGGACAGATGGGGTGTTTCAAGGAGGGAAGACTGTTGGACAAATTAATTTAAGAGAGTAAATGATAAGACCTCCTAGAGCATTTACCAAATGTGCAGGGAGGATGTGGACAGTAAGAATGAAGAGATTAACGTGAAACATAATAAAGACTGTGTATTTATTATGTGCGCAGCTCTGTGCTTTTTATTATTTCAGTTGTTAACATTCAAAGCTTTCAAAACTTTTATCTTCATCACCTTTTTTCCCACCTTTTCCTCTTCTTTTCATCTAAGGCTTCTTACTGCACTTTCTGTCACAACTCACACACATGCCCACATACAGACATGCAAACCATTCTTTTCCTATGAATTTTTTCTTCCTATAATGATGGCACAAAGAAGGAAATCTACTGGGGGACCATTCTGTATTCTCTCTCCTGTTTATAGGACTACGATAAAAGAGGAGGGTTTAGCCACTACTAAATACTGAGGACCTTTCTCTTATCTGGTAGCTGAATGAAGTAGTTCAGGACTGGCCTTCAGAGTAGGACCCAGGGCTTGAAAGATGAGAAACAGACAGGTAAGTGGAAGAGCTTTGGTCCTGCGTGAAGACAAGTGCTGCCTCAGGAAGAAGAAAGGAATTCCAGGTAGACCATAGCGGGTCCAGCTGGAGAAGAGGCCAATTCTACCACATTCAAATATCATAAAGATGCTGCAATAGTTGTTTTACTTTCCCGTGTGTGAACTAGATAAAACGACTAGCAAATTCCAGTCATGCTGTCTGTATATACAGGCTTCTGGAAATGAAGAGCAAAAAGCAGATGTTAGTGCTCTTGTAAAGGAAGAGTAGGCATTCTGAATACTGTGGAGTAATTCCTTAGAAAAGAAATGAAAGTAAAATATGATAAGGAGGCTACAAGGTAGGGAGGAGTTGCTGACGCTGAGAAATATGATGAGCAATACCTAAGAAATAATACTTAAGACCTGTTGGTGACTGGAGAGGAAATGAATGTGAACAGTTAGCATGCATTCTCAAATTAATTTACATCTGGGCGAAGATGAAGAAGATAAGTGGAAATAAATTATATAAAATAGACCAGAAGGATGATCAGTGGTCTTCTCAAACCCTTGGGAGAACCACAGAGCAGTTGAAAAGGGAAATGCAAAAAATGAAAGGGAGAACTAATTCATAGCACAGCAACTGGGAAAATACAGGCATTTTGCAAAGTCATTCAGTAACACATGGGAAATGCAATCAGAGTGAACACCGTGCCAGACAGAAGCTGCCCTATTTTCTTACTATAATGGCAGTCATCATACAAGCCCTTCATCAGCTATGCTCTCTCTCTCCCTTTAGGTAGTTTTTCCCCTTTCAAGAACAGGAGCAATGGTTCAATAGAAGAGGAGGTGTAGACAAACAAATGAGTGGGAGAAGGGAGAAGTCATTAAGTCTGTGTGTAAGCAAAGACTACAAAGGAGAGGGAGATCAGTAAATGCAGGAGTAAAGAGGAGGGAAGGGTAAGGAGAGGAGGAAGGAGATGGAGAGGTAATACCCACTGTCAGCCTAGCACTTGACTCCAAAAAAACCCCCAAACCTATGCAAATATCATACTCTACTTAAGAAAATAAATAAATACATAAAATCAAGTCTCTGGAACTTCTGGCAAAAGATTTAAATGACATTTTAGTACTTTCCCATCTTTGGCTTGATACACATCTGTCAGGGCTTTGTCAGAGCCTTGCAGTTGCTTACAGCCACTTGAGGATTAAAGATTGAATCTGTATTAGAGACTTTTGAAAAAAGGCTAGAACCTAGATCCACAAAAAGGGTTTTGGCATTTAACTCCATTTGTTTCAGGGGAAGTAAGATTCCTAAATACCTCTTCTGTTGTGGGCTGGCTTCCTTGCCCACAAAAAGGATAGTTACAATGGAGGTCCTAGAATGCTGCTAATTTATCCTACTTGATAAGTCTCATCACAACTGCAGTAAAAAACAATTGTGTCAATGCCATAGTGTAGCAAACACAACTCATTTAAATTAATGATATTTTGCATGAAATTAATAGGATATAACTCAGAGTATGCTTTGTTAATCAAGTGCCTTTCTTAAAGAATTAAACTGGAATATATGTTAATTGTTCTCTGATGCTTAAAATTAATTAGTTAGGTGTGATGTATAATTTTTATTTGCTGAAAGTATAAAGTTGGGCAAGCAAATTAGTCACATTACACAGAACCATATTTCTTCATGTAACTTGTAGCCCTATAGGTGACTAAAGTATTGAACATATTATAAAAATATCTATAYGTATATAGATAAATAGATTTTTATGTTTGTACACTTTTTGTCATTCTCCTTACTTGAAAACTGAATAATAACAAATTGAGTTTCAGTTCATGTGAGCCTTGTTATCTGATTATTTAAATTTTAAACATAGCAAATAAATATTTATTTAAAGGGGCATTTATCCATTGGATGTATTTAAAGAAAACAGTGTGGAAATATTCCTCTCTGTTCTAAATTTTGCAAAAGCTGGTTTGGTTGTTAAAGAACATCTTCATAAATACTGAAGCTGATGCTGTTAGCTTTTTTAAAAGAAGAAAATATCTTTTTGAACAAGGTTACTAATGCTATGTAGGTGACAAAATTGTAAAATCCATCTTCTGTGCATACTCTGTTCTGAAAAAATGCTACTTTTTAATCTTTGTTGATAAAAATAGTGAAAAAGTGGACAAGTGACACTGTAGTTTAAAAAAAAAAAAAAAGGCTCCCTGAAATCTCCCTGAAATGGTCTGTTTTATAAGTTTCCCATTTCCACTGATGGGAATTTATATAATATAAATCTAAGTTAAAATGAATTTCTTGTGTTTTTCTGGAAATAATACCACACAGAAATCCTTTCTTGTTTCCCTCTCCCACACTCAGATATTTTTGCATAGATTTCAGATTTCAGTTACAAATGCATCAAGTAAACACAGCAGTGAAAAAATGAGCTTGATTTAATCACACTTAAATATAGCTTTTCCTYTTAATGTTTCTACGATAAGCAACCATTATTTTCCAGATGGGATGTTCCAATATAAAGAAATACAAGAAAAAACTTCCTATCTGTATATTTCTAGAATATACTAAACTAGCTTGAGTTTCTAAGATTACCTATTGTGTGAGATCAATTTTCTGTTTATTTATCTGCAATATAGACTGTTGTATTGAAAAAAAGAGAAAGAGCAAGCTTTATATGTGTCAAGGGGGTATGCAAAAGTGGTTACTGCCTCACAGCATTTGGACAGTGCAGGGATAGAGAAGAAAAGGCAGAAGTTTAAAAGCTACCAGTTCCGGGAAACACACTAGAGCAGAGGTCAAAGATGAACTTTTGTTGTAAGCCTCTAAAAAACCCCCCAAATGTTCTAAAAATGGCAGCCAGATCTCATTAGGAAACAATTATCCGTCTGACTCAGACAGCTTCATAAGGGAAAGGTCACAGACTAGCCTACTCTCTGACCACCATAAAATGATAAGATTCTCTTATTTTTCAAAATTCCAGTTAAAATATTATCAGTTACAAAATATGATCTCTAATTACATTAGTCTTCATCCAGAACACTCAAAATCATTATGCCTTCAACTATCATTAACATAGCATTTTATATCAAAAATGAAATTTAAATAGTTTTATCGTAAGTCTTCCGGATTTTAAGATTTTGTTTCCAGAAATGTATGCTGGATTTTTTCATTCAGCCCATGCTCCTGAGGTTCTCAGCAGCACCCATTAGTGCTGGGAACTTCCTGCTGATTTAGACCTCAAATTAAATTAAGAATTGTAGTAATAAGAATGTATGCAATAAATAATAAGAATCTGTAAACCCTATTGCTAGTTGGAAGAAAATAGACTCATTTAAATCTCTTATAGAAAATGGATATTTAGACTGTAAAGAACTGATTTTCTTTAATGTAGGAAGGAGAAGGAATGTGCTTTTTTAGCTTAATAAAGCTAAGAATAGTAAGGTGAAAGTATAATTACATTTGTTTAGAGTTCTTTTGTGTGGTGCATTTTGACTTTAATGTACTGTGTAAACATTCAGAAGTTAGAGGTACTAAATGATAAGCTAAAAAGTAGAGTCAACTCATCTATTCCATTCCATTTGTTTTGTTACCCAAGATTCAGCACTATTTTATCCAGTAAAATATTTTTCTAGATGCATATGCATTGCATATTTTAGCAATATTTTGTGTGAAGAAATTCCAAAATAAATACTTTTGCACTGGTTAATATGTATGTTTATGGCATATATGTTAATGTAACTTGTCTAATATGATAAGAACAGGTATTCCTTTTTTAATCATTAGAAGAAAGAAAGCAGATCAAATACTTAAGTTGTTCTGTAATTACAAGTAATCTAATTTCTTAGGTTATTCAGAAAGAACTGTTTAGAGTACAGGAAAGCAGGTTTTAAGATTACAATGAACAGATGCAATTCTGTTCCAGCTCTGAAGTCTATACAGTAGTAGTTCCGTGTACCACTTGTGGAAAATGCTGTAAGGAATAACATTATTATGCTATGGCACTATCACAGATTTCAAAGAGATACTAGAATATTTTTCTTGCTCTATTAAAATACTAAAAGTTGACTTACAAATATATTTTAATATATATTGACTTCTCTTAGCCTTCAATTCAGGAAGGACTGGAGTACTAAGCTAAACAGGTTATCATCACTTTTATCGCTCTTGTGTCTTTATGTGCTGAGAACTATTTTTTTCCTAAACCACTTTTATGTTTTATTAATTGCTGTCATTGTATAGATTCCACTTACCTACACCAATGATGCTGCACTTAGTCTTCAAGAAAAATAAGAGACTTTTGCAGAAGCTTAGAAATTAAGCAAAACACAGTAAAGGGGGATACCATTAATTACAAGGATTATTGACCACATTTTAACCATATTCCATGTGAACACTGCTTACATGTGGAACTAATTGGACAAACAAATGAAAACCTCAAATGAATTTTTAGCATGGTTAAAGTTCTCCTTCATCCCAGTCTTGTGTCTTCTTTGATCTTTGGAATATCCTTAATATTACAAGCATATTTTGTTGTTTTTGAGGAGGAAAAGACTTTGTGGAAAGCCTTCATAAAAAGTAAGGTTAAATAAGCAAGTAGTCAATCAGATAAGCAGGATAGTTTGCATATAATTCAAATGGACTGAACTAAGGTAGCTCAACAGTTTTCTTGAGTTCATAGAATTCTTAGGCACTTGGATTTTTTTTCAGAAGGAGAATGTGAATTTTACAAAAATCAAACTGGTAAACATATTTTTACAGCTCTGTCTCTTTTTTATAGTACACCTACATGTTGCTTGCTAACTTAAGTTACTAACATTATTGGTGTGGCAATTTATTGAAAGAAATCTCTATTGCATGTACATGTACTAGATAATTTCAGAAATACATTTTGAACTTATTTTAACTTGATAGCTAACAATAATAGCTTATAAAATTCCCACTGAATTTTGGTCATGGCAGTTATAACACTATATAAGCATTCGGATCTGAAAATCTTCCATTTTTAAATCACTTATATCTTTAAAATAACTAAGGCTTTTCTCCCAGTGTTCAAATGTAATTTTCCAAGCAGAGAGCTTTTAATAACTGAACTGAAAACAAAAAAGGACCGGCACTAAGGCATGTTTAGACCAAAACACTATACAGAATTGTCAGACAAATATGTAGGGTAATTTAAGATTCAGTGTTAATACCATATATAACAATAGTTTGGAAAAGAAGAAAGGAAGGTTCATGCCAACAGTTTATCCAGTCATGCAAAATCAGTCTCCCCATGAAAATAGTTCAATAATTAGCATAATGAGGCAAGACTCTGAAAGTATATGTGCTGTATCAGAAAATTTGGCAAAAAGACTTGGCTAGAGCAGCAGAATGCACACTTTCTTCTTTACAGGCTCAGTCTATGAAGCCAAATCTGTCTGTGAAAAAAGGCACTTTCCCAATCCTCCAAAACAGGCAGGCTTTATGCAAATAGAATTGTAACTGGGATGAGAAGAGCAGCCTCCCGATTCTAAAGCTGAAGGAAGATAGCCCTGTCACTGGGAAATCACAGCAATTCCTACGAAATGTTAATCGCGTTGCTGGAATTGAGCCGGCAGCCCCGTGCGGGCTGTGGGGCAGCATGTGAGTCAGCGCCACTGAACATTCAGAACTGCTGGCGTCACGAGGTAAGGAAGGCAACAGGCATTTCATACCCACTCATAGCCCCTGCGATGGGGTTTGCACTTTGACCCTGCTTGAGACTTCAGCTGCCACACAGCACACAAGTGACATTTATTCTTGTTGTTAGCCTACAACCCAGGGGGAGTGATGATGTTTGACAGTTACTCTGCTAGAGCCCAGCATATGCAGCAATAGGCTAACGGCAATAGGATGATTTGCATATCTACAAAATCCCTCCTAGGAGTAAGGGTATTTTTAAGGCAGTCTAGATATTGTATATTTCTGACTTCAAGCCACTGTGAATTTCATATAGGCAAATCATAAACACCAGGAAAAAATAATGGAATAATACAATATAAACTCGAATTTAAATACCTGGAAATGGATTTCAATGGAAGGAGGGAGTCCCTTACTTCGTACTACTGGGAGATAGCTATTAACCATCAGTATGGCTCTGCTTTCCCTCATCTTCATGGTCTGCCTGTGCTTTGCTGTAAATGCAAGTTGTGCTAATAAGCTAAATGATCCAGCAATGCAGTACTAAAGAGCTCAGCTAAGATGGATTATTATTATTATTTTATTTCACTAGCTAGCATAGATGTTCTTTTTCGATATGACGAATACAGGGAGCACAGATCCAGTCCTACAAACATCTTCAAAGTGTTTTTTCCACAGCTTATATTCTTAACATAGGAATTTCAAGCAAACCCATCTACAGTCAGGTCATTTTCTCTCCTCCCCTCTCCAGAGCTGTGCTATGTATTCCTGACAACTTCTGCACACAGCCACTGTTGTACTCAGAAATCAGTGTCTAGAGCTGAGATGAAGCACTCTGTGACCAGGTCAGGCCACAGAGCCTTTTAAGAAGTCACTGGAGGGACACATGGCCAAAGCTCCTTCCACATCATTTATTGATCTTTAATCCCACACATGACCAAACCTTTCATAGTCTCCACCACATGCTGAGTACTCATTCGGCCATATGATAGGGGACAGTGGGATTCGGTCCCAACAAGAGGTACACAAGTAGTCACATGGCAGAATATGTTCCCCCCAAACACATCAGGCCACCAGGAGGGTACCCTGTCATATGATGTCAACATATGTCCATTTGCTGTGTTCTGGGGGCCAGGAGGGGAGCAGTGTAGTTGAGGCCCTTGCTAGCCTTGATGACTCTGTCACAGCACAGAAATGCTGCCAGCCTGCGAGGGAAGCGTGTGGGAAGGAGCAGGATGGAGGCCAGATCCTACGGTGTCCCCATATCCACTCAAAGACATGCATCATCTGCAGTGCATCACTTGCTCCGACAGGTCAGCAACATCTAAAGCCTCAGAGAGGCCACTCTGTTGCTCCATCCTTGACATATCCTAAAAAATACAGAGGCTGCAAGTGTATTTGGGAATACTGTAAGGAAGAAAGACACAGGCTTGTTGGGAAAGGTGGTGAAGGGGAAGCAACAGGGGAGGACAGTCCCTGCTGCAAGAGAAGCTAGGGAAAAGTTGATGGTTGTATTCTTGTTGGAGATCAGCTAAAGACTCAGTTGAGTTCTGGATTTCTTTGCCAAAGATATATTTTAAACATAGGGTTTGTCTGTGACTTCTTCTCTCCCTTACACAGTTCCTTATTTTGGCCTGCCTTCATCTAGTACTGCTTGTGTGTAAAACAATCTTTCATGTAGAGAGGTATAAATGTCAGAAAAGAGTTTATAATAGAAATTCTGAGACTTGCTTAAGTGCCCAAGGCAGGGAACTGCTCTGCAAGACTGTATTTGCACAGCCCTTTGTAAGAACCCTATCCCATTAAAACTCTTGTTTATAGAAGTTCCACCTGTTCTGGCTCTCGATGGCCTCTAGGACGTCAGCAGAGCTGTTGATCAGAACAAACCACTGCTTCTAATGCCTTTAAGCAGAAGAGTTCAGTGTGGCAGCACTGTGTATTTAAGTACCAGGACATCTGCTCTTTCACAGAACAAGTTATTTTAATTATGAAGGTATTCATAATGTCATGGGAGCTATTAAAAATAAAGACATGTCAGGAGTATAACTTTCAAACAGCCTCACAACTGAAATGTGATTGTATCTGCACAATCAAGGTGGCTTTTTCAAACAGAAGCACCTCTACCATCAGAGGTGGGGTTTTTTTAGTAAGTAGATATGCAGTTTAAAATCTAAATGTTTCACAGTTTCAGGCAGTTTAATCTAACTTAGTTTTTGGGTGGCCTGCTGTTATCAAAATCTCTCAATCTTGTTTCAGAGTGAAAGGATAATCTTGTTACTTCACTGATCTGGGATTTAGAAGCTCTGAACCCTGCATCCCAGTCTGCCATAGACCATTTGCAACATCGGAAAACAGTAATCCCTGCAGTTTTAGACTGCACACAATCTGGGACAGGGAACCTCCCTTATTTAGTATTTGTAGCACAGCAGAACTCAATATGCCATTGTAATAGAAATAATAAAAACTGTAGTGTAACAGCTAACCTGTCAAAGCTGTTGAACTCCTCTTGATCATGTGCCAATATCTGATGAAACACTGCAGGAAACATGACTGACAGAAACAGCTTGGTTCCCCAGCATGGGCTTAAGCTGCAGCAGCAAATCAAGTCCAGCCATAGCTTCTGTCAGTGGTGCTGTCTGGTGGCCACAGTGATGTGACCAGCAGAGTGTGCCTGGCCTCAGGGGACAGGAATAGCAGTATCTTTAGTTTTTGGAACATCAGAGGAGCAAGTCATGCAGAATTGCTGGCTGACATCAAAGTTCCCGTGCTGCTTCCCTCCTCGCTTCTGAAGGCCACAGACAAACCACAAACTGCATACACCTAGCAGAGAAACAAGAAGAGATAAATCAAACAAAAAGGCAGTTCAGCTTGATAAATCGGGTAAGTTTCCATACTTGCAGGCTGACAACATCTAACCATTATGATAATAGCTTACCAGCAGAACTGCAAAATATTATCATTCACTTTTTCTTCAGCCATTCAAAACTCGCAAGCCTGCCACAGCCCTTGCATGGAGTTTGGCATTCCACCTCGCTTGCAAAAAGCTTTTAATACTGCACTTCATTGCTCAGGGGTGGTTAAGGGCACAACATGGCTGTGTTTTGCTGTTTTCTTCCATGTAAGCCAGTCTCAGGTATACGAGGAAAGATATTTTGCCAGTTTACCCTGCCAAAAAGAACAGGTGGTTGCACAGCTTTCTCTAAAAGGTATAAAAAGCCACACATCCAAGGAGGCAAGAAGGAAATAAATACAATTCTATGGGGACAAATTCAAGGGCAGAAGCAGCTCAGGTGAACGTTTTTGTCATCAGCACAATACCGCTCCAAGGCCTTATTACTGAAATCACAAATGAAGGCAAATACAAACATGGGAATCATATTTCAGTCAGACAGAAGCTATAGGGGGGCAGACCAGGATCTCACTGATTTGTGATTAGTCTTAATAGAATTTATTGGTTTGTTTCTTAAAGTGAACTTAAACATTACTGTCAATATAAAGAAATGGTTCTCTGAAGTGCTGACCCAAAGCATTTGCACCATACACTAAGAATAGTCCTACCTTCTCCCATCCCCCCAACCCCAGAAGCTTTTCCTCGTCAGTAACACAAATCCTTTTTTGCTTTTCACATTATTCTCCACTCCCTCCTGCTTCACCATGATTTTCCTTCAGTCTCATCTTTACTTCTGTTTAATGAGCTCTGTTTTCAAATCCAAGGATTTAGAATTGTCAGATTATTAAATATTCTGCACATAAATAATTTTAAGCATCAGACAAACCAGATCAACCATCCATTTCCCCGACCCAATAGTCTACAAGCTTGTTTTGTTAGATTCCATATCTTCAGAGAGTAATTGTTTGCCTGCTTGCAGAATACAACTGAAAATTAACATATCACATATGATATAACATTATAACATACATATATTATTGTATATTCAGAACAGCTTTTCCTTCAGTTTTTCAGTTTCAGATCACTGTTTTTCCTGTATAACCCAATTAAGATAAACATCCTTAACCCTACTATTTCTTAATGTAGTCATTTTTAAGCATGTTATCCCTGGCTTGCCATAGACTCCAGGTCCAAAAGCTCTGCTAAATTTCTCGGTGAGGGAAATTTGGGTGACAGCCATCTTTCTGCCAGGACGTAAAATAACATCATAAGCTCTTATTTAGCCTGCTTGTTTTCCAGCTGCAAGAAACCTTCTGAGTTTTCAGGAGATGGAACGTCAGGCTCTGCAGCTGGACTGCTCAGATGCACAGGAGCCTTTTTATTTTTGCAATTGCGGAGATTTAAAAAGAATCAATTTTCCCATGTTTCTCTTTCCAGAAAACTTTAAAGCACTGTGACTGCGACAAGTGAGGGAGAAACCTCCTCTGCTTTATTCCAACTCCTATACAGCTGGAATATCTGTCAGTCAGACATGTCCTGTCTGACAAAGCAGTTGGTAGCTAATGTGCAACTACACAGAAAAAACAGGAGTAACATGATGGCCCTTTGATCCAGTGTATAAGAACATTTATAAAATAATAAAAAGTGGAAGGAGGGCAAGGAGATGGCAGAAGGTATCCTAGCCTGAAACCCTTGTCTCCCCATCCACACACTATCAGACTTTGGTGTTTAATCGCAAGGCTTGTTTCACTAAGCGAAGGAAGTCCTGTTCCAAGCACAGCAGGCTGGCTCTGCAGAAGAGCCATCCTCCAAGACAGAGCAGGACTTGCCCTGTCCCAGGACAGGGGCTGGTTGAAATTAGTAAACATGGAATTTGTCAGTAAAACAAAAAGAACTCTATATAAAGGTTATTATTGACAATCCTTTCGCTTTCTCCTGCTCCCAAGCTTGCTAGCCAGCAAGGCTGCCTTTTTTTTTTCTTTTTTCTTTTTTTTTGATTTCTAGAAAAGGTAGACCCACCAGCCAAGTTTCATCCCTTGCTAATATATTAAGGGCTTTGCTGGGCAGAGGACAGGATAGGTCATAAAGTCTTGTGGTTTCTCTTAGCATGGAAAAGCCCTATAAAATTAAATCAATCTTTCTTTTCCTGAATGTCCTTAAGGAAGGTAAAATATTCCCAAATATTAACTGTCAATTATTTCAGATATCTAGAATTAGGAAACTAATGCTGTATCATAAAAGAAAGACCAAAATTAAAAGGAAATAAATAAAATGGATGCAAATATTTAAGCTCCTAAATTCTGACTTAAATAATTAAGTGGCCTGATTTTCAAAATTGATAAGATCCAGTTCCTCTGTAAATTCTCAGGCACCATATATATTTTTTATCTACCACTTATATAGTATTATTTATTTCTTTTAAATAAACAGGGTTTGTATGATCTTACTGTAGCTATCAGACTTGCTCAAGAATGAAATTTAATATTAATGCCCAAATTTAATAAACTTTAATTAAACACAGAGATGTATTAAGCACTTCCTTTTAAAAATGTATCAGTATTAATCACACATAAAAATGAATACCTTAATATTTCTAAAAACCTGGGAAAGAAATCTATGTTATATAATCCTTTGGAACCTTATTTCTTTATTTCATATTTTTAATACATCTTATACAGCTAGTCAAATGTTTTACTGTCGCTGGTGGTGCGCTCTTGTTTGCCTGAAGCTCAGGTGAGCAGAAAGCAGGATACCTTATCAGCTTCTCTTGGTCACAACTCCCCTAAAATCACTTCAGAAGTTGAATTCCAGAACGCAGAAAGGTCAAAAGAACGTGGGCTCGGCCAGCGAGCGAATAACGTGTCACGACAATCTCCGTTCACTTCTGCTTCATAAAGAAAATGTAAGCAATTCATTTTTACAATATTTGAAAAAAGACACAGTTATGTACTACAAGTTTAAATATCTAGGAAGCTTCCGCGGCTGATGGCAGCCTACAGAAGTTTAACACTGACTAGAGGTCAATGACATAAAACATTGCAAACGCAGCCTGTTTACAATTTCAGACACGCTCGAAGCATTGGTGGTGGTGGTTTTTCTCCTTTCAAAGCTCGCCTAGCAGACAAGGCCCGCGAGCCAGGAAGTGGCAGCGCTGCCGCTCCAGCCCAAGAAGCTGCAGCAAGAAATAGCTGCTGAGTCAGACCGAGTTTCCCCCGAGGGCTCTGGCCGCAGCCCAGCCTTTAGAAGACCTGCCAGCTCACCTAGGCGTAAAATCGAGGCTTTAAAAAGGCCTATACAGCTCATGAAGAGGGAACCTCATCTTTAGGATAGATTTCTGATGTTTTAAGTGAGCTCTGTGGCAAGGAAATCTCTTGAGTCTTATAAAATCTGTAGGTGCTGATGGCATAATATCTTTCCACCCTCAGCCACCACTGACGCAGCCAAGGGCTCCGAGCAGCTCTGCTGAATGCTGCTGTACCTGCTCCCGTTGCCATGGAAATGGACATTGGCAAAAGTAGGAGAGGAGCTTTAAAGTAATTACCAATATAATTAGCATTTTTACCCCTTGGGAGCATTGGCTTCCCCCAAACCCCCCAAATAGTGAAACCGGCCAATTCAGACTCATCAATATAGCAGTTAGTGTCTAAAGAGGCATGAGCCGACATGATCAATGCGGGAATGCCACAAGAAAGGAAGCATTGTTGGAGCTGCGAAGCGCTGGATTCCTGTGGCCTTCTTTACTTATTACTAATAAGAAACTCTCCTCCTTTGCTTGAGTCACTGTTGCAGTTTCACCCTTAATTAATTCAGAGCCGAGAGAGAGGGCATAAACGCGGAGTGGAGCTCCCAGCGATGGCTCAATAAAGTTTGCAGAAGGAACGGAAGAGGGGGAGGGGAAAGATGTCATTACAGCAGCAAATCTCAAGATAATAGGAAGAAACCTAAACAGGCTATCCAGCAGCCATTCGGGGAAACCTAAGTACCAGGGGTTTGCTTATTACACTGCAATTGTCTGAATGAAATGCTTCAGATGATGAAATCCTAGTCCGAATAGCACTGCACAGCCATTACACATTATGAATCTTTCATCCAGGCAGGAAGTGCATCAGTTAGTACATTTTGATCTGCATTGGTTTCTGCAACGTTTCAAAAGCTATCAAAGGTCCCTCACATTTCCCAGCAACCTCCCCTTTACCTATATAGGATTTGAAAGGGAATTTTAATTTCTGATACATAATTTCACACTTTGCTAAAAACACAGTAGCCTGCTTGTATTCAGGTTGGATGTGGCACTCACCTTCAGTGACCAGTAAAGTGTTTGTCCTCATAATCATTACTGCTTTTAAAAACGTTAACATTTGGCTGGATACAGCCAGAAAGGTAAGTGCTATAATTATTCAGCAGAAAGTAGATGCATTTCAGAAAGTCAGGGCAAGTTGTGCATAGTTTTGTAGTAGAGCTCTTCATTTACTAGTGGATTTTAACAGTCTCTAAATACATATTGAAACATGCAATGAAGAACCCATAGATATTAATTTCCCCTGTTCAGCTACTCTTTCAGAGCCTCATGAGATCTTAGCAACTGTGGGCTACACATGCGCAGGGCAAGACAACAGAGCTGAGCTCCAGGCAGAGCTATCTGAACCTATGCTGTGTTCCTGGAGAYGTCTTGTGTAAGTGCACAGTCCTACTTGCTACCGCGTAAATGCCCTCCTACCCGTTGTCTTTGGAGTGTCTTGCTACTTCAGGGTTGTCACACAGCCTAGCCACTGCACAGCAGAGCAAATAAAGCTTCTTTGTACCTCCCCCCATCAGGAGGTAACAAGGCTCAGCAGCACTAGGTGGCTTTTCACTTTACCAGACAATTTTTTTTTACTTTAAGCTATGTATTGTTGTACTGCTGTTTCTCGTGCATCTGGATTTTCAGGACTCTTTAAGATAATTTTCTAAGGGAGCTAGAACATTGCCTCCGTTACTTACTCAGTGCAGGAGTTTCTCTTAGAGGCACTGAAATCCAAAGGGTTCATTTTACTCATTATTGTTGTTATTCTTTGTAGAAATACAGTTGAAAGGAAAGATTATATCATCCAGATGCATTTGTCATAGTCTGTCTCCCTATCTACCACTGTTAAGTGTTTTCAAAAGACTGCGAGGGTTAGGCTAAGTTCTTCCATTCAGGGCAAAACATCGCCGTGGGTGGAACACTTCTCTGCTTTCATGATGACGACACACCTAACAGGCTGGACAGCTTCCTTCCAATAGGGAGCCCTTGAGACATTTGCACACTTGAGATGTACACATTTTATCATAGCTAGTTTCGGAGAAGGCTGAGGGTTTTTTCCCCACAAAGGTAGGTAGTGCAAGAGTGGTGAAGACCTCCAAGCAGAGGGTGCTGGAGGGAACTGTCATGCCCCATGACTCCAGAAGGAGTTACTGTAGATCCTGGGGACTGTTTTGCTCTTACACTCAGCTTGAACAATCTCTAAAGGACTGTATCTGCAATGTACGCTCTGAGAAGCTTCCAAGATTCCTGGGCTTTGTAACTGCTACCCTGAGCCTTCCTGAACACTTCTCCTTCCCCAGAAAAATAGGACAGTCAAAGTGCTCAGTAACGGCTTTACTTTCTTCAAAGTCTACTGCCAAATTTCTTCAATAACATCACTCATTTAAAAAAGTTAAACACATACTAAAAACATGCACTGATTTTTGCGTTAACCAAGTAACTGTCTTTGGCAGTAAGAGGGTCACGGTTGGTAGAGAGGTTGCTGCAAACATGGTGTATTTTGTAGGCCAGCAGAGCTACGCCAGACTGAGTTCCAAGGCAAGCACTCAAAGAGCTAGGAGGTGCTATAATTAGGGTACATAAGGTTAGGAGGTGCATAATTACATTCAACCATAATTACACCCACTGGTGCATCTGCTTTATGATATAGTCTTCAATTACATGACCACCTCCTTTCTTCTTTTCCCTATGGGATCTTTGCCTGTGTCAGGACTGTCCTCATGGCACAGTGCTGCAGAATTTCCCAAGTTGCCATTAAACATGTTGTTTAGGACACTGGAAAGAGCAGTAGCATTTGCATTGCACTCTGTCCAGGACAATAGCCTTTGTGTGAAATCAGGCTGGCAATAGAGAAGTCTGAGGCATGACAAGTCTTAAGGTTCACCACTTAAAATGTTCTCATGCAGATTTGCAAAAATTTACAGATTTGCATGTCTGGCTTGCATATTATTAAAGCCTGTACATATTATAAACCTCTGCTGATATGCAGTATCTTTATGAGCTGCTTTCTGAACTACAGGATAGAAAGCCACTTACCGGAACTGAAATTTTTTACACAAAAGGCCTTATTTCTGAATAAAATTTTCATTGACTTAAACAGGAGAACGATCATGTCTCTGGTACCTCTACTGTCCCAGCAAAGCACTGTTCAGTTCAGCCAAGCCATCTGCAAGAGTTGCACTTACCTTATTTTTCAATTCATACCACAAATATACACACACAGCATGACAGACTGAAAAGCTATTACTGTTGCTTACACAGAAAAAATGAGCCATTTTTTCAGATACCTGGAAAATCTTTGTGTGTATACTGTACAGCAGAATGGAGCACTCATCTTTTACAGACACCCACATGTCAGCACCATGAAGTAACAATATTTATATTGTGAGCAGCTAATAACAATCTTTCATAATTGCTTCTCATTAACATCTCCATACTTTTGAAGCATGGTAGAATCATACTTTCAGTGATACTTCTGAAATAACTAATGAATGGCAATACAGAAATGTAGTTATTGATAATCTTAGGCTGTTTGTCTGAAGCAAGTGTAAATAATCTATATAGCAATTACACTGGTGATACTAAAACACAGTCCCAAATGACAAGCTAACCTAAGTCTGATTTTTAAAAAGGCACCATTAAATTAAAAAACTCTTTATCATGTAACACTGGACAACTACTAAATCATGGGATTGGTCTATAGTATAAGTGTACTTGAAAATTCAAGAAGATTAAGTTAACTGGGTGAAGGACGTGAAGATCTTGGTTTGGTTTACATGACAGTATAAGTATTTGGTTTCTGAAATCTGAAGAAATGAAAAAACAAATTTAAAACATGCATCTGTCTATCAAACAAATATGCTGTACACAAAAGGAGGTACAGACTTACTAAAGAAGTCCAAACAAGAAGAGATGACAGATTTCAGAATTAATTGGTTTTTAATTTGCTATGACTAACTTGGAAACCATTCTATAAAATAATTCAGTGAGGATACTTGCCTCCCTGCAGTAGACCACTTGGCATGGCCTTCTTATGCAGTACCACAAATTCCATCAATAAAATCTTAGCAAGATTATTGGCAGCAGGAATGGAACTATTTCTACCCTCATTTAATCACACTGGACAACACAGATCTGTCATGACTCACTGCCCCTGGAACAACTGGAGAAGGTTATCTGATATATTACATTACACCCGGATAAATAAGATTAAAGATCTTATTATATATCTGGAAACAAAACAAGTGTTTTAGTAAAGCGGTATTCCCTTCCTCTGCTCTCCCACAGCAATACATATTTTTAACCTCAATCTCATACTTATATCCTGTTCATAAACACACAAAACTAGACATTTTGTTACTAATATCTCATTTACTCTAGTTCATACTACTGGTGGCATCTTTTCATGCTTCCACTTTTAAAAGTTAAACATCATGCTGCAGTCATAAAATCACAGTCAATCAGATTTTACTATCAAGGAAGGATTATCTCACCTCTAAAGCTGCAGATTACATTCACCTTACTGTTTACTCCTATAATTACTACCCACTCAAGTGTCACCCTGCTTTTAGTTTCAACACATCTTGCGATGAAGCACACACTGTGATCATTTGGGAAGCTGCTTTCCTGCCCTTGGCATTAAATATGATGCTCCCTTCTTAGTGTGTGACATCTACATTTGCATCTGTCAGCCTGACAGCCTTTTATCCACATCTCCAAGTACTGCACACAGACAAGAAGCCACATGGATATCTACCATACAAATTTCTTGCAGCAGCAGCCTGGTCAGTAATTGCTCTCACCAATAATTGTCAACTCTGACTTTGTGGGTTTGTTTCTGAGAGACAGTTTTTGCTTCTTCATTCAATCCTGAGCATAGAGTTGTTTGAAATAATTGTCTTGATAGTTTTCTTAACTGAGAAACGGTATCTAGAGATCTTTTAGGTTTTTGTTTTACAGCACCAGCCACAGTGCAGGATTCCAAGGCCAATTGAGAACCTGGAGATAGTACTAACACATATCAGTTAAATAATATGGTTGCTAAAGTAAATCTAGCCCTATACAAAACACAATATATTCTCTTTTTAAAGTTAACCACTAAGTTACCTTAGCAGATTCTTAAATATTTGATTACCCTCACAGTTCATATATTCTGTCAATGCAAGCTGACTAGACAGCTCGGATAACATAGCTCCACTGCCTTTCAGTAGAGCTGTGTCACTGAATCTCAGGTGGAGATCATCCCAAACAATAGCCACCTGAAAACACATCTAATACATATTTAATTAAACCTTAACACTAAGTCTGACCATTCTTTTTATGGTCTTCTGCTTTTTATGAAAATGAGTATTTCTGTGAGCATTTCAATTAAAATTTTAATAATTTTCTCCACTAAGATTTCAGTGAAAAGTCTTAGGGAATTTTTCAACAGGTCCTACAGCTGACTGAATTCTAAACAAAACAAAAACATTAGATGAAATAAAAATGCCATAAAAATCATTCTGTTGAGCTGAAATACAGAGCTTCAATTAAAAATATATGCCAAAATAAAAAATGTTAAAACATTTTAACCAGTACCAACTCTGACTGCCAAACCATACCAAGGAACTCTTTCCCCTACCTGCTCTTACAAATTATATTCTTACACCTACAAGTTACTGTCTACATGCAGTAAATTACAGGCTGGGCTTGTAGACCTGCCTGCAATTTATGTTGCCCAATACTTCCTATTATAATAACCTGTTTTCAATTGCTTTTAAATTTGCCAAACTGTAACTGTTTGATCTGAAATTCTCCATGCCAGATATATTTCCCAGGCTGGTTTTGAAGAAATGAGAAAAATCCAGCTGAATTATTCTGGATGCTTCTGAAATCAAAGCAAGTTATTATTTTATTTCAATAATTAAATATATTTAGTACCCATGTTTTAGAGCAAAGATCTGAAATCTGGCAGAGTGACTTTTGTTTTGAAAATGTCCTTTTTGCTATTCTCATGAAAATACACCTACATTTATCCAGATTATATGCCTCTGAAAACATGCAGTTCACACATCTTCAGTAGCGACTTGCTGCAATTATATACCTGAAAGTGTCTGAAATCCCTTGAAATGCTTGAGCCTCCCACAGCTCTTACAGTTGGCTCAACTGCAAATGAGCCATTTCTCCCAAGTAACTGTGTTCCCTCCAGGCCACAACCACAGGGTTGAAGCCGGGCAGCCTATAATAACAGCTGCTAACCAGTTCAGGCTACAGCAAGATCAGCCAGCAGAACCGAGAAGGTGCAGCTTGTCCCTCCTGCGCCCTCAGAGACCCATCTCCTGGCAACAGACACGGTGGCGGGAGGGAGCTACCTGATTCACATGCAGAGGGAAGAAGCTGCAAGGGAACTGACCGAACAATTTTTCTAGATCTTAAATCTAAAACACAAGTAGATTGTGAGCTACAGTAAGTTGTTGTACATAAATCAGTGTTGTAGAAAAGATTATCCAGATAGTATCTCATTATTTCCTTCATGTTCTCAATGGACTGTGCATGTATAATTAAAAACAAAATGTACTTTGTGCCCTGTGTTTCATAATGTAACTTAATCATCATGTCCTTGTGAAATGTATTTGAAACAGATATTATTTCTTTCCATGCCAGGGACATTTTTTTCCAAAACTGTTGATGTTTTATTCCCTTTGTGTGGGGGTCACCGGCAACAGCACCAGCACCTAAGATCTGTGGAACTAATAGCATTAGTGTCTGTAATGCCCAGCCTAAAGGGCCCCAACTTTCTTAGCCCAGGCTCATCAGCCTCTATTATAAGAAAATTCAGTGCCAGAAGCGACATTAATGAATTACAAGGCTTAGAAATTAAGGTTCTTTAATCAGCAAAGGATTTGCTCAAGGGCTTGTTGAGTAGGGGTGGACTCCAACACATGTTGGTGTGTGTGCTGAATCAGGCAGAGAGTATGCAAAGTAAATCATTCTTTTCATAGCAATTCCTTTTTGGCCATTTCAGTCAACAAATTATATTAGTCACCATCAAAGAATCTGAAATATTGCTGTTTGCCCATACAAAAATTACCCTGAAGTTTTATATGCCTCTGTGTTTAATAGATACTAAATACTGACCCTTAATTTTTTATTTTTAATTATATAATATTTGATGCATTCATATTTGTGACTTGTGGTGGAGAGTTATGGCTATACAATTCTTTCAGCAAAGGGCAGTTTTACTATCGCTACCAGTCTCTCCCTATTCAATTATAGATCTCCTGCATTCCTTCCACACATCTTCCACTTTTCTGTCTGAAAATCATTCCCCCTTTTCAAAATTAAATCGTTCAGAGCACTGGAACACAGGTTCTCTAAAGAAAATGGGGATGCTACAACCCCCAATATGTATGGCACAAGGAGGTAGGCATTCTTGCTTACATTTGCAACTCTGAGAGACTCATTGCTTGACGCTTCTCAAAATATTCACTTTCTCCAGGTCTCATTTTTCTTACATATAAAAAGGGATACTGTTATGCATTTTGTAAAATGCTTTAAGATAAAAAATTGTCAGTAAGAGGGAGATTAAAATTTTTATATAGTGTCAGGCAAGTTACCATAGCTTAATTTTCCAGCTCCTTTAACAGCCACTGTCATTGAGCTCAACAGTTACTCATTCTCTGAAAATCATCTTTACTTAAATAAGTAATCTTGGGCTCTGTATTTTAACATAAATTTTAAAATTGTAGCCATAAAATGCTGTTAATAAAATACAGCTTACACATATAGGAGTTATACTTTGGGCTTGAGGAAAAATCAACTGGTTATTTAGACCACCCTCTCCCTTTACTGCCAGCAGAATGAACACAGTACTTACAAACATCAAACATTTCAAGGTGGAAGCAGCCACAGCACAGGTAAAGAAGCTCCACAGAGGCAAAACTGTTACCAGAGCACAAGGCACTGCCAGTACCAGTGAGATGACATGGAGGGAACAGTAACGTTCATGCTCAACCTGCATTTGTAGTTTAAGATTCAGATTCCTTAATGACAATCTGATTACAAGTGAATTCAGAAATATTACTTTAAACTACTCTCCATTCTGAAGGCTCTTTTAGATGTCTTGAAGACATAAGAAAGGACTCTCATACTTTTTAAAGGTGTGCTGTTGCTTACACTAAGATGTCAATTGCAAGTCATGTACAGAAACAGTTTTCAAACACAGGATGAACCATTTAAGAATTCTTAGCCATAACTCATAATATTATCCAGTTATTGAAAAAACCATGTACAACATCCAAATCTAATTGAAAGTCAAGAATAAAATGATACTCTGTCATACTTTCTTTTAAAACAAAGCAATTCATTTTCATTAAATCTATATAAGAAAAGTCTTTTATTTTCTTAGAGATCTTGTTGATTTGTATCCCTGACATACAGCAGTGTTTTACAAATAAAGTCATTATTTTTTGTGTGTAACAAAACACACAACCTCCCTCAGACAAAGTTTTTCCTTTGAAGATAACTAGCCTAAATCAAAAGACAGAAAAAGCCAATATAAAATGTGTAATGCCTCAAAATTAAGTATCATGATACCAGTTAGATGCTGAGCTTCTGGGATAAAATCCTGAGTGAGACTAGAGGTAATGATGGAGAAATTTATGTTCCTACATGTAAAATTTTCGTTCTGAAAACTCCCATTCTGCTGCTGCCTGAAATTTCATACGTCCCTTATTTTTTTTATGTTAAAGTCTAACTATTTATCATGATGCTTCTGAACAAACCCCAAAGTGCTTTTTTTTTTAAATGAAGTCAGCAATATCTTTACACTTTTGATGCAGCTTTCCCTTTTAATGAAATGAATGTATCACATAATTAAATGACAGGAATATTATATCAGCACCTGAAACATCTTTGGTTATCTTGAGGAAATCATCTAGAGTATCACTTTTGCCATGGATGTTGGCCAGCAATAATAATAAGAAAGTTTCAATATCAATTTTTAATATTTTAGGAACTTTCTTGATAACTAAACAGCTTCTATTCCAATAGAAACATTATGGATTTATTTGCCAAATCATTCTGCAGTGGCATAATAAGTCATACCTGTGTAGCTTGCAAAACAGAACTGAGATCACATTAATCAAGTATCTGCATGAGGCACAATCTCCATTCTTGAAGACTTCCCCAGCCCAGAAAGCATCTGAAGAGGCTTGAGTTGGCTCTTTTCCTCTCTTCCTTTTCAGACGGGCAGTCTCAATCCCTGCTGACCACCAAAGAAAAAAAATTGAAAACAGAGCTACTCTGTCACCTATTCAGGATTAGCTATCACCCTATCAGCTTTGAACACCAACAAGAGATAGAATCCCTTCTGCTGCAGAACAAATCTGTCTCTTGGAGCCTAGTTAGATATCTTCTAATTTCTGGGTGCTCAGGAAGACAATATACGATACAGCAAAGGTAATCGCCATCAGTCCAACCTGGGCAAGGCCTGGTTTTATTAATGTTTCATGCAGTATCTGGTTTTATAAAACCGATTGTATTTCAGATCTTCTGCCAGATTTTCGCTGCAACTTATTTTGGAGGTTGGGCCATGGCTGGCTGTTAGCAAATAAAGGGTTTAGTAAAAGAAAAGGGAGAAATATAAATTACTCGATTCTTTGCCAAGTGCATTCTCCTAAGTTAAAAGCATATGTTTCAGATAATGCATTGACTGAATTTCTGAAGAGACCAGCACTTTAATGGAGAAGAAAGGAGAGGGAGAGGGAGAAGACCAGTTTTTGGCCTGGTAGTGACTGAAATCAGAAAGTATTAGCTCTGCAGAAAGACATCATCTGTTAAAGCCTAACTAAAGTCTGGAAATCAGAAGAGGACAACTCAATGAAGAAAACACAACTAACCTTGGTTAAAAAGACTATTTGTAACAATAACTTGGGAATATTACTTACCACCTTCTACTTCTACAGAGAAAAATACTGCCTTCTGCAACAAAAACACAAAGCATGAAGTTACCCTTTATTACATGAAAAACATTTGTCTGCTCAGCTTCCTTATAAAAGTTAACAGGTCTCACAATTATGCATTTAAAGGAAACCATCTCAGGTTTAAAATTTCCCTTAATTTAGAAGTAAGCTCTACATTTGCTTTTACTTTCAGTAAGTGCCTTAAAAGGCTAGAACTCCTCAGCAGTGAATTACATTGGATAGTTTTACACTGCTGTCCTACAGAAAAATGCAACATTTTTTTTTGCTAAGGTAAGATTTATGGAATTGTAGAGTTTTAAAGGGAAAAGGCCTGTGAGATCAAACTGATCTGCACTTCATTGGCCACTTCATTTCACCCAGTTATTGTAGATAAAGCCCAATAAGTTATGTTTGGCGAAAGCATATCTTCTGGTGGGGCTTTCACATGTCTTGATTTGAAGACATCAAAAGCTGACAACTCTAGCATTTTTCTGAGCAGTTTGTTGCAATGGTTAATCTCATTCACTATTAAAAATGATATTTCCTTTTCTCTTTGCATTGACTGGTCTCAGCCTCCAGCTGACATTCTCCTACTAAAGAACTTTTTAATATATAATGACAACACCTAGAGACTATAATTAAGTCATCACAGAATCTTCTTTTTTTTGCTAAGCTGAATAGATAAAGCTTTTTAAGTCTCTCTTTGAATGTTGTTTTCTCCAGCTCTCAATAAATTCTGGGGCTCTGGATCAAACAGAAGGTTGATCTGAACAGTATCCTATCTCCAACAGCAGCTAAAAGCAGATGCCTAAGATGAGTACACAAATAGGGCCAGCATATGTGATATTTCCTTCTATACTCTTCTGATCACCCTTTACTTTTTGGGGACTTCCTGAATAGGGGGTATTTAGTTACCCTCCATGGATTTCTTTTCCAAGACTGGAACTTGTTGAGTCTTATTCTGAAAACATGTAAACTTAGAGCATCCACAGCAGCCTTGGTAAGGATTTCCACAGCTTAACTATATGCTACATACAGAGCCACTTATGAACTCCTAACTACCTTCACTTAAAAATATGAACACCAAAACCACATGCAATTGCTGTACCCATTTTACCACTGCTATACACAGAAGTTGTATCAATAACCTGCTTTTATGCAATACTCTTGCACTCAACCATCATGAGATTGTTTTAACCATTTTTCCCATAGCCTCATAACAATTCACATCAAACTGACTACTATAACCAGCCTTTAGTTACTTTCAAAAGTCTGTACTTTTTGGAATACAGTCCACCAAGCTGTAGTCATGGCCTATATTTTTAGTTACCAGATGTATAACTTTTGTTACAGAAATTTTTAGATTTAATGCCTCAAGCTCTCAAACAATATAGAGAAATCTATGTGACTGCTTTTCTCGGTTATTTGCAAATTTTATCACTGGTGATGTTGCATTACTTTCAGATCTTTGAGTAAAGTATTGAATTCTGCCAGGTCTTCTACTGATCCCTGAGGAACTTAGATCACTGTAGACCGTGTAGACCCTGTTCAATGATAATTTTACACCAGCAAGTACTCTCTGAGAACAGTTAGCTAGTTCTTAATCTGTTAAATGTATTCTCTATTGATACCATATAGTGTTATTTTGAAAGAAAACATAGAGCACTAAGTCAAATGGCCCTTACATCAGCCTTTCTACAATCACCTTTGTCAGGCTTGTAATGACCATAAATGATTAAATCAGACTTGTCTGCCAAAACTCGTTTTCCGTAAAACTACTTACACTGAATTAATTATGCTCATCATTTAATTCTTTAGCAGCAGAACAATATTTATTTTCTCACTGGTTTGCTGAAGACTGATTTCAGTCTCTCTGACCAATAGTCACCTACTTGCCCTTTCTGAACAATGGAACTCATTAGCCCTGTTCTACTACAGTGGCATATACCTGGTAACCCAAAATTAACAGCAGTGGGGAGGAAAAAAAACCCCTACCAATTCTTGTAGGTTTGCAGAGTGCAAGTTATCCAATCCTACTCATTTAAAAATGTTTATTCTTAGTAGATATTGCTTAATATCCTCCTCACTTCATAATGGACTGGAAAGTACCCGACTGTTCTCATATGATATGATTACATCATGCTGCTTCTTTCTAAATGCAGAAGAGAAACAGTAAATGAAAAAATGTCTTTTTTGTCATTAACAATATTAGCATCTCCCTCTACTACAGGGTCTGTAAGACAAATGGGATTTCCTTGATTCTTGTATTAATTTCTGCATCTTATTGACCATAAAACTTTCATTCTCAGTTTTTTTCTTGATGCCCTTACCTTTATCATCTTTTAACACTTTACAATTCTTCATTTTATATCTATTTCCTACTCCTGACTCTCCATTTCTGTTTCATTTATTTCTAAAAGCTATTTTACTGATAAACAGATTGGTTCTTAGGCAGAACTGTTCTCTTTTTAAGTTGTGAAATTGTGGGTTTTTTTGGACAATTAATTTCTGAAGTCCTACCACTTCTCATTCACATTTTTTCTTCCAATTAATTTACTCATTGGCCTCCTTAGCAATGATATATTTAGCCCTTTTAATCCATTGGCAGTACAGTGTGAGCAAGTATTGTTTGAGTCTGTTCTGTTAATCAATACTGAACAAAATTAGGTCATGAGTATTGGTTTCTAGGCAACCACCAACTTCCAATCCAGTAATTAATTCATCTTTATCTATCCTAATCAGGTCTAAAATAGATTATTTGTTGCTTGGTGCCATTTCTTTTCTATCATCTATACTTTTTACAATTGGCAATGATGATTAGGTATATAGGACTGCCAGCCCCATAAATCAGAATTGCCCCGTAACATCACATTTTTTCTTTCCACAATGGGAAAATATTATTTAACATATATTCATGGAGCAAATGATGGTGAAATAAGAAATAATATACAGATGCCAGGAAGAAGCAGAAGTATTCAAGCAATATGCTGTGCATAATCTCATGTTCCTTGGCATGTTAATGAAAAGATAAGGATCTATATCTATCCAGAGATAAATATGAGCATGTGTTGTTTTTGATTTGTAAAATAATAAAAAGCATTCAGTAGCTTTTCATAAATCAATATGCACGGAGCTACTGTCTTTTTTCCTGCTATTTTTAACCCTGACACTCACCTCAACCCTTCTACAACCATTGTGAAAATACCCCACTCCAACTTCATCCTTCCACCTACTGCTTTCCTCCCTTTTCCTTTGACATGAGCTACCACATAACCTTACTCCTGACATCTAACCTCTCTAATCCCTCCAGTAATTGGTTCAGTCCTCCACACCTCCAGACACACAACTCCCACTCACCACATCTCCAGCTGCCAGCTCTATCCTTACCACTCCCTGTGCAACCAGCTCTGGAAAAACCCCTCCAGGAATCTCCATTTAACTCAACTACTACCCACCATTTCTAAATGCATTTGGAAATGGTTTCATTTTTCAGAGGGGAAGCAGAGATCTTGACCTTGTGATTCACTTCTTCTTGCAGTAATTTTACTTCTCCCATACCAAATGACTGTAAACATTAGAATTATTTGCTGCCTGATGATCTATTAAAACAGGGTTACAATTGTGTGACAAACAAGATCAGCAGTTGGTTGACCCCGATTACTGATTAAAAAGAGTAAGGTTTGGGTTCCCCCCCAACACACACACACAAAGTGCATGCTATATTACACTCTAATACACAACAGAACTATGCACAGGAAAACTAACTGTAACAGCATTAGAAGCTCAAGTGTCAGAGTAAATATTCCATTTGATCTCTACAGACGTGGACTCTAAACCTTACAGTTGCCTTTATTGAGTCAGCATATTAACTGAGAGTCTCCAAGGCTCAGAGAAGTTCAAGACTTTCTTCAGTTACAACAAAATTTAAACCTTTCCTTCAGCCTTTTTACCATTCAGGTTTGGTCATATGGCTTGCAAGCAATCCAGAGGCAGCCTATGTGTTGGACCTACATTGGATGACCAGCAGCAGAGACTGCTGAGGCCATTGTTAGAGAATATCGGACTGAAGCTGTCTAGAATTAATTGCTTAGCATAACTTGCTTAGCATTAGTAGCTAAATTTGCTGAAGCCTTAGGCCTCAAGCTGTGAATTATTACCTAGATAAGTAAAAGGGGGCCCCAGAGCCAGCTCAAGCTGGAGGGATAAAGAAGTTACACGGACAGCAGGAGTACCCAACCTTGAAGATAAGAAAAGCAGCAGCCTGCCTAGGGACAATGAAGGGGCCCAATGAAGAAGGGGAAGACCCCAGACCTAACTATTACTATTGGTCCAAACTGTCGCTTAAGGGGTGGGGAATTTAGATTGTAAGGGTATAATTGCCCAGGGATTTCTTTGTTCGGGGTCCCTCTTCGGAGGCACCCAGCTCGAGCTGTAATTACCACATGCATATCATTAAATTTTATTTCTCTCCAATCTGACTTCAAACTTCTGCCTCAGCAGGAACCTAGGGTCGGACCCTGCTATGGAGGCCGGYGAGCCTGATTTTCCATAACAGCCATCATCTAGCCTTCTCATGACCCAGTTGCATGCCCAACCCATTCTATCTTCTGCAGTGGAGCAGCAGAATGCCTGGAAAGCCATTAACCACTTTCCGAGTTACCCCTCTGTTGAGTCTCCAATTTTATCTGTTTCCTTTCATTTGAAGCTTTGTTGTGAAGTCAGCCAAAGTCCAGTTTGAGTTTCTGGTGCAGGAAAAAATTAATCCTAAATACAATGAAATTATAAAGAAATAATACATTACTAACTCGAGACGGCAACAGTTTGCTACAGATTAAGATTACAAATTAAAACAACTTTTTCATTTCTTTATTACAGTGAACATAAAGTTGAGCTGGAATAAAAAGAAGTTTTAAAGTTTTGAATTTGAATTGAAGCATGGGTTTAAAAACTCTGAAATAGGCTGCTTTTGCCAGGTACCTACCTTTTGGCATGTCTGAATGAATATGATTTTTCCTGTGCAGTGTCAAGGCAATTAGCTCTTGTTTCTAAAACATAAGATTATGATCACGTTTCCCTATTTTCTTGGGGGATTTTATTTCACAGCCTTGGAGCAGTGTCAGAATAAGCTTGTTTCCTATATAGACAAGCTTCATGCCTACAATGGAAAGTTTCACTGCAAGAACAGAAAAGATGTCTTTATCCAGGTTATCTTTTTCATTACAAGATCAGGTCTTTGCAATAAGAAATGAGAACTTGAAGTTGATTCATAGCCTCCAAGAAGCTGATATAAAAATCAGCAGACAAGTTTGATGTGTTACTACATTAGATGTTTTCAAAGCACCTCACAATGTTACCCATTAACCTTCTGCCCTGAGTGCAGCTTTAGGCATAAATGATCCAACTTAGCTCCTGTCTGATGCAGACTGAGGGAGCTGGCTTCGATAAAAACCAATTGCAAAAAAATCCTATTCTTTGGGACAGGTATAGATCACAACACATATTTGTGGGGCACAGCATGATTTATGTTTCTCTTCTCCCTACACACAAGGATATCCAGCTGATGATAATGCAAGTCTATACATTCATGTAGGCACTTTCACATACATGTAATAGTAGGCATTTTCCTGCAGTTTATCTCAGTTACAATTTACTGCATAACATGCATACTCTAAAGAGCAGGAAAATAAAGAGCCAGTCAATTAAATTATAATCATTACCATCAGTACTGTCTGAAGCCTAACTTTTAAATATTATCATGACATATTTTTGTTTACGATTACTGCATTTGCAGTTATCTGGTTTAACCTGAGACTTCTGGTTTATGCAGAGAAAGGTCTCCCTCATGTGGAAATCTACCTAGCAACTGTAAAAGAAATACTACATTTTGCTTCTTGATAAAACTTCCATTGCTTAAATTTGAAGATTCATTTCTGTAAAGTATCGCTTAGCAGCTTTTTGCAACATTTTAGCTCACCAAAACTACCATCACAGTGCGAATAGAAAAAAAACCCTTTGATAAGACAGGATCACAATAATTTAAATAGCTGTTTAAAAAGAAAGAAAGCAAAATACTTCCAAATCCAATCAGAATGTAACAGAAAATAATGTAGGCAAAATTCACAGGTTTTATGATAATCTTGCATCCATTCTGTACAAAGAATCAGTCTCCTAACCCTTCCTCTACAGTTGTTCTTTTGAATACTTATTGTTCAAGAGGTTCTCACTTATGTGACTTTCATGTATCATATTTTCATGACCCCAGCAAAACTGGGGTCTAAATCTGTAACTGACTATGAGAGTTAGAATTCATTTACTTATGTGCTGTGATAAAACTAAATAGTTTATATATTTTGGCTCTAAACTTCTAAGTTTCCTCACATTTGTAACCAGTGTAGTTCAAAAATAAGTCCTGTCAAATTTTCCACTTTGGAACAAAAACCCAAGTGGAAACGAATACAATTCTTATTTTTTCAGTTGAAATGCTTTAAAGAAAAAAAAAGTTCCAACCTAAGATTCACAGGGTTTTTTTCCCCTCAAACATGGAGATTTGACCTCAAGTAAATGCTTTCGGTTTTCTTCTGCTAGCAAAAGAGGAAGAAGTCTTTCGAGTTGACCAGGTACATTTTATTATTTTGTGGTTGAACCAACAAATAAAATACCAACCATATTTACAGCTATGGCTGAAATGTCTAAGAAATGCTAATTAGTAACCAAATTAAAGTTTTGTTCATATGAATGCTGTAATACCAAAACAGGATATGATATCTAAAGACAAAAATAGTGCACTTGGATCAGCAGTTTTATTTGGGATGTAGAATTGGCTTGTAAGACATTTTCCCTGATCTTTCAGAAAAGCTGCAAAATAATTCCTGGGTTACTTTCACACAAACAGCTGAAATCATGAAATCTCTGAAGCTATTTTTGTGACACCTCAGCATACCACACTGGAAAGGACCAGTAAAAATCCTGGACTGACTTTTACCATTCACACAGGGGACATATTCTTCCTCTTCTCCTTTATGTGTGCGTGTGTGTATTTTTTTTTCAGAATACTTCACAGACCAACTGAAACCATTATTATTGTTCAAGTATGACTTGTTAGCAATTGCCACCATTGGTATAATTTGGAAAACAAAGATCTGACTAGTGATCATCAACAAAAAATAAAAAGGTAGTGGAAGAACTGCCAGGCTCATAGATTTTGCCTGTTTCTCCTCAACGAAGGAAATAAAAGGGTAGTTCACCTTAATCTTTTTTTGGTTTTAGTTATATAGTATAATTTCATAAACAATACAATAATTTAACATGCATCAGAACAAAATATAAAAAGGTATCACACAAGTATCTCAAGTATTTGTAAAGTTGTTTGGGAGAAGGCTCTCAGTCTTGAAATTTGTCAGGAAGCTAGACTAAGTCCAAATCATGATGAAAGCAAACACCTTCTCTTCCACACACACATTTGTGAGCCATCAATATCAYAGAAGAACACAGAATAAAAATGCATGTTTCTTTTATTGCTGGTAGTGCCCTTCCTCCTCGTCCCCCCAAGTTTAAAATTTGATCACAAGACATAGTTTAAATGCATCTATTAAAAGAGATACAGGGCAGCAACTGCAGTATTATTTCATAACAATTCACCAAATTTCTCAGCTTCTGCACATCTCAGAATTTTTTCCAATGTGCTGAATTTTGTAGACCTTTGCAATTAAAAAGTCACATTATTTATACAATTTAAAAAATCATCAAAATGTGACCCAAGTGACCCAAAATGATACACAGTAAGGTGTGAAATACACTGACATTTCCAGCTCATTTTGTAATCATATGCCATTACAAAGAAACCATAATTTTACTGAACACACAATCCCTTACTCAGTAGGAAAGCTCTCTGGCTTGGTTTACGCTCCAAGAAATTTTGAAGCATATCCATCCCATCCAAAGATCCTCCAGGTTTCAAAATAAGGTTTCTGTATTTCATCCCAGCCTGATAAAAGGTAAAGCAGAATGTTAGTATTTCTTATCTTGCAAATTGCCTCTTCTCTGTATTTGCTGTGTATTTAAAAACTTACAGAAGATAAAACAGCTTTTCTCCTTCCAGATTTACTTAAAACCAAATCCAGAATATACCACAAGTATAATTTAGAGCCGTTGGAAGGCTCAAGACAGCAGAAATTTAACCTATTCTCTAAGAGGAATCCTTTTTCTTCTGGTTCTACAGTTTTGGAAGTTATAATCGCACAATGTTCCCAGTTTCTGGCAGATGTTCCAGGTGTAGCTCACATACACAGTCTCCACACAATCTTCAGTAATGGATCATCCCCATGACTGACAGTCAGCAAAAGGGAACCTAACATCCATACTCTCTTAACAATTTCATAATTTCTCTTTTTCTATTCTCTCTTTGGACAGATGATAGTTCTTCCATCTATAGCACTGTGGAATAACATGGCATGTATACGCATATAATATGCATAAACATATCTAACTTCCCTATTAAAGTATCTTAAAGTAATGGAATATTTTATATTTTCAGGAAGAAACATTACTTCAGAAGGAATGAGTGTCTTTAAAAAGAATGAATCAAGAGCTTCTGAGACAACAGTAAAATATGAGGGCTTTCTTAAGAAGTCATACTTCAAGGAATGTACCTGAAGTATTTTGGGCCTCTAAGACATGAATATCGATAAGAAAATATTATTTTGAAGTCCTATATACTTTTATTTTTTACATTGAAGAAAACAAGGTTCCTTCTTTTAGTCATTGTATATACACATATATACTTCCCCCAAATCAAAGCTAAGAGATTATAGGACTACACGGCTTCCTGATAGCTGTACTGCAAAATAAGTGTAGGTCCTTTTAACTAATGGACTTCCAAGACTTGATTGCATTACCAGTTGCATCATCACAATGAAAAGCTGGAAAAACTAAAATGAAACAAAGATCACTTAAGTGTTGCTTATATTTTGCTGATTGTGTTAGTTGCCTGAACATTAGCACAAATGAAGAAATTGTTCCTTTTATCTGAGTAAAACTGAATCTTTGGTGTTGGTAAAACAAGTCTTTCTCCACCGAGACAGCATATCACCCAGTTCTAGGGAGACCAGAGGCAACTTCAGACAATGCACTTGAATTGAGGGGTTTGACAGTTAAGGAAGTTACAGAGGTAACTGTTTGCTGAAGAATTGTTACGGACACAGTCTCAAACTAGTTTCTATATCTGTTGCTCAAAACAGGAAGAGAGGTTTTATTCTAACAGGAAGAGGTAAGCCAAGTTTCTAAAAACCCTAGTGATGATACTGTAATTGTTTTTCTTTCCTGCTGTTCTGAAAACTAGTTTAAATCTAAATGCAATGAAATATGAATAAATACAAAAAACATACTGGTATCTAGTATTTTTTATAAAAAATTACTTGTGCCATCATACTGGTATCTAGTATTTGTTTATAAAAGATTATTTGACCCATCTTGGGGAACTCTATTATGCTTACAGGGAATAGAAGTAAAGAACAACAAGTTAAAAGATAACTGATTTGAGAAGATTGTATGGCTCTGAAGAGGGACTTAATGAGCACCTGAGCAGAGAGCAAGGGTGAGAGCAAGAGAGTGTGTGTGCGCGTGTGTGTCTGTCTGTGAGATAGACACACACACACACATACATACATGGCATACACACTAGAATAACCATTTTTCTTCCTCACTTCTTAGCTGGGACAGCAGGCTTCACATTAAGGGCACCAGCGGCCTTTTAGCTGAGGCACAGTAAACATCCACCTGCTCCTAGCATAATTAAATTATTCTCAAAGCTTCCTGCACAAAGACAGAAACTTACAGAAAAATCAGAATAAAGGGCACTTTAACCCCTAGGGAGAAGTAAAGGTCACAGAGCAATTCTGGAAAATGTAGCTTAGGGTTTTGACTACACAATCATTCAGAAAAGAGTTTTGAGGGAAGGGAGTAAAGATAACAGGAAAAAGGTCTGTGATGACACTGGAGGGGTGTGTGTGTGTGTGTGTGTGTGTGTGTGTGTGTGTGCGTGCGCACGCACGCGCCAGAAGAGAAAAGTGACACAAAGTCCCACAGGTCCAGCACACACACCCTACTCCATTTCTCCCAACTGCAAGCAGCTCAAAAGATATTAAGTCTAACTCCTCCTAAAATACTTTTTTTTAAGATCCATACCAACAGCATCTTTTCTTAAAAGTTATTTTATTCTCTTATTTAACTTGCCATTTCTTCTTTCCTTCTCTGTGAGTGACAACATTCCCAAAATCACTGGGATACAATAGTTTGGTCTAACAAGCAAGAGTGCTTTACCCTCACATGTACCTGTCATGAATCCCTCGAACTTCAAAAATCAACCTTGACCTCCAAATGTTGTGTCACCTCTACTCAAACTCTTCCGTTTACTTCCTTCCTCATAAAACCCCTTTTCCCATAACACTCATTGGCCTAATCACTACCTCAGTTATCTGGCCCCTACCCATCTCCTCTTGGGATTCCTCTCTTTGTCCAGGTCAAGGTTTAATCTTGTTTTGTTTCTAGCAATTTTGGTTGCTGTGATAAAGAAAGAGGGAATGAAGGCAAATTCCAGGAGAGTAACAGGGAAGTCAAGCACTTTCTACTCTCTCCTCTACCTCTCCCTGTACACAGATACTGGATAGAGGGAAGGAAGAGCTAGGGCTGGCTGCTGAACTCCAGAAGACAGGTGAGGGGAGCAGGAGCACCAAAAGATCTTCCCCATGATAGAGCTGCAGCATCCCCAGTCACAGGTCTAATACTATCATCTCTGAAAAACAAAAAAGATCACCAGAACTGGCAGGGCTACTAACTACACCACTAACTGACCTTCCTTTCTGCTGGGGGGAAAAGAGAGGTCAAAGGATTACACAGGGGTAAAAAGACCAGTAAATCTAGAACCCATCAACAATTTAAACTTTGAAAGGCATTTGGGAGAAAAATTAAAGAAGCAAAAATTAGTGAGTTATGCTGTGCTGTGAAAGAGGAAGCTCAAAATAAATTGAGTTTTCTAAATAATAACTACATAAAAACATCATACACTTGAGGTACTATTTGGAAATAGGGCACTATTATCATACAGCTTTCACAGCAGAATAACAAGCATCTGCTCTTGCAGTGGAAGAGTATGGTTCTCGGCACAAAATTAAAGGCGGTGGCATTGGTCAAAGTAACACAGAAAATATGTATCAAGAGTCATAAAATAATTGTAAATATTTGATCTTATGTAAGAATTACATTAAAATCCAAATGCTCTTGGAAATTTCCAGATGGTTTTCTAAAGCAGTAAAGTTACTTATACACCATCTTTTTTTGTTCTGCTGAATTTGAGAGATGCAGCAGAAGCACTTGCGACATTAAACCTATGGATCATGCTGATTGCAATAAATCTGGTTTTAGAGATAAAGTTCAACTAAATTCTTATGTAAAAATTATTCAGCACCTACCTTTGGATTCATTATTCCCTCTTGTTTAAAGCAGCTATAAAAAATGTCCATGGAAAACACTTCACTCCACAGGTATCCATAGTACTGGCCATCATAACCACCTGCCAGATGACCAAAAGTAGCTGGCATGCTCGTTCCTTAAAAAAGTATATTAACATTAATGTATTTAAATCAAATACAGTAATTTCTTTGATGAATATAGTACTTCAGCTATAGAAAAAAATTAATAATGCATCTATATAAAGGACTGGAAGAAAGCCAATGTCACCCCAGTCTTCAAAAAGGGTAAGAAGGAGGACCCAGGGAACTACAGGCCAGTCAGCCTCACCTCCATCCCTGGAAAGGTGATGGAGCAGCTCATCCTGGAAGCCATCTCCAAGCATGTGGAGGAAAAGAAGGTGATCAGGAGTAGTCAGCATGGCTTCACCAAGGGGAAATCATGCCTAACCAATCTGATAGCCTTCTATGATGGAATGACTGGCTGGGTAGATGAGGGGAGAGCAGTGGATGTTGTCTACCTTGACTTCAGCAAGGCTTTTGACACTGTCTCCCATAGCATCCTCATAGACAAGCTCAGGAAGTGTGGCTTAGATGAGTGGACAGTGAGGTGGATTGAGAACTGGCTGAATGGCAGAGCTCAGAGAGTTGTGATCAGCGGCGCAGAGTCTAGTTGGAGGCCTGTAGCTAGCGGTGTCCCCCAGGGGTCAGTACTGGGTCCAGTCTTGTTCAACTTCTTCATCAAGGACCTGGAGGAAGGGACAGAGTGCACCCTCAGCAAGTTTGCTGATGATACAAAACTTGGAGGAGTGGCAGATACACCAGAGGGCTGTGCTGCCATTCAGAGAGACCTGGACAGGCTGGAGAGCTGGGCAGAGAGGAACCTCATGAAGTTCAACAAAGGCAAGTGCAGGGTCCTGCACCTGGGGAGGAATAACCCCATGCACCAGTACAGGTTGGGGGTTGACCTGCTGGAAAGCAGCTCTGCCGAGAAGGACCTGGGAGTGCTGGTGGACACCAAGTTAAGCATGAGGCAGCAATGTGCCCTTGTGGCCAAGAAGGCCAATGGTATCCTGGGSTGCATCAGGAAGAGTGTTGCCAGCAGGTSGAGGGAGGTGATTCTCCCCCTCTACTCAGCCCTGSTGAGGCCACATCTGGAGTACTGCGTCCAGTTCTGGGCTCCCCAGTACAAGAGGGATGTGGCACTACTGGAGCAAGTCCAGCGAAGGGCCACAAAGATGATTAGGGGACTGGAGCATCTCTCTTATGAGGAAAGGCTGAGAGAGCTTGGCCTGTTTAGCTTGGAGAAGAGAAGGCTGAGAGGAGATCTTATCAACGTGTACAAGTATCTGAAGGGAGGGTGTCGAGAGGATGGGACCAGACTCTTTTCAGTGGTGCCGAGCGACAGGACGCGAGGCAATGGGCACAAACTGAAACACAGACACTTCCATCTGAACATGAGGAAAAACTTTTTCACTGTGAGGGTGACAGAGCACTGGAACAGGTTGCCCCGAGAGGTGGTGGAGTCTCCTTCTCTGGAGATATTCAAAATGCGCCTGGATGCAATCCTGTGCAATGTGCTCTAGGTGACCCTACTTGAGCAGGGGGGTTGGACTACATGATCTCCAGAGGTCCCTTCCAACCTCAGCGATTCTGTGATTCTGTGATTCTAACAAAAGAGTCTGAGTATGCCTCTAAAAGTGTCAGCTATACTCCACTGCCTATAAAGGAAACCCAGTTTCCCATTTTCCCAGTTTCCACATCTGACGCAGATGTGACAGAATATTTAAAGTAGACCCTGTTGCGGTATTCATGTCACATCACTCCAAAATATAATCTGCAAAAGGTTAAGTTTTACATTTACCTTCACCTTCCTTAGAATAAAAAGATCATTAAGATCATCCCAAATTTCAAAGTAATTATTTCAGTTTCATGAACTAGATTCTTCTATGAAAACTTTTTTTCTTTTTTTTCCCCCCTCCCTATGACAAGCATTATTGGAAAAGTAAAGTATGTTCAATCAAAGCATTCGGACACGCCATACAAAAGTTTCATGGTAACATACCTGGGGTTGCAGGTATTCCTAGAATCTCCATGCAGTTTTTGGCATATTCATCTGCTGGGTCAACAGATGGCTTGGTATGTAGTGCCTGATCAACCTTGCTCAAAACAATCTGACGGAGAGTTAAAAGACCTAGTTGGATAACAGCATTCAGTTAATTACCATCAAAGTAGCTGGAGTTTCTTTAGTGCCTTTTATTCAAAGATCTCAACTCACATCCTGAATTATTAGAATTTTAATTGTGGAAAAAACTTGGAGTTGTGTTATTATTCTCTTTTGAATTCTTCAGTTACAAAAATTTAGAGGAGCATATTTTTAATAAAGAAATTACCATTGCAAACTCCATCTTTTCGTTATTTTCCTCATGGATTAAAATCAAATTAAAGTAGACACTTTAAAATAAAATTTCAGTATTTAAAATGATGCTCTCAGTTGTCCTTATTTTCAGTATTCCATTTAATTCAAGGCTTACACAGACGGTGGTAGTATATCTACTGCTGTTACCTGAGACACTTCAAAAAGCAGCAACTACTGCTGCTGCTGCTGCTGCTTTTGGCTCTGCTTTTTGAAGAAGCTACAAGATATGAATCTTTGCCCAGATAAGATGCTTATGCAGCTACAATGCCTGTACAAGCCAGCAAGAACAGGCACTTCTCATTTCAGGACAGGGAAACAGAATGAGGCAAACAGCTGTGGGCTGATGAGATAAATTGTACCATAAATGGGTAAGACTATGAGTTTGGGGGAGTCTTGATTACAGGGTCAGAGGAGTGAGAGAGAGAGAGATTAAAAATGGGATGAGGGGAAATGGCATGGGATTACAGTCTTGCTGTGGAGATACAGGTAAGATGGTATGAGATGTGGAAAGAGGATGGAATTGGGACCTTAGACTGGGGAGGCAGTGTATCTATCTACAGGAAGGTGGAAAACATGGACTTAAGGTTCTGGTTTGAGAAGTTAGGGGGTTTATGAGCCATGTTACGCATGCTCAGTAAACTTGCAAACAACTTCCACGTCTGTGAAGTGTCATGGGCAAATCAAATGCAGAACACACCGTGCAGAAAATCTGATGCTTCTGTACTGATGCACAGTGTCTGCCCTGGGCTACCAGAAAACTGAAAAAACGAGGAGGGGGGAAAGAAAGAAAGAAAAAGAAAAACAAACAAAAAAAAGGTAACACCCCTGCCCCCCCAATCTTATATGAGCAAAGTTGCTGGGTGAAAAAAAGCAAAGAAATCACATGGAGAGAAATATAAAAGTATGTTAGCCCCATGGATAGGCTGGAAAACCAGAGCTGCTACCATTCCTACATATAGCAGTATCTGTCATCACAGCCTTTACTAATGGTTGCACCCAGGCTAATAAATCCAGGAATTATTCATCCAATTAACTTATTTTATTGTAGTGCACACTTAATTCTTCATGGCACTGACAGTGATAATATACACACAAAGAAGTGTAATTGGCCTGTCACATTTTACAAAGGATATTATCTTGACCATTTCCTACAATTTTTTATTTATCTATATATACATATAGATATACACTGGGGGAGGAAGGGAGGAGAAAGATACCTGTATTAGCCAGTCTAGAGGCAGCAAGTTTTTCAAGGAGAGTGTCTGCAACATGGCTCTCATCTTTATAATGTCTTGACATTTGTTGTAGTGGTTCTTTTTCCCATACCCAGTTCTCAAACATTTGTGAGGGTACCTCTACAAAGTCTGTTTCCACATTAGTTCCACTAAACCTAGCAAAATCAGTCTAAAAGAGAAAGTCATTGTATTAAATGAAAATAGAATAGGATTTCTAGCAGAATATAAACTTTCAGATGCCAAAACTTCAGTGTTAATCACAGCAGAAGGAATCATTTCAATAGGTCAATAGTAAGAAAAAAATATTGAACTTTGAAGAAAAGAGGGCATAAATTCAGATATTTAGGCTATTACCAAACAACAAAATGGATTATTCAGTCATTATTTAGTGCATTCTCCATCAGGGTAAAATGATACTTCCATTTTTCTTAATAATAATCCTTTCACCTCTTAGGCTATGACAGCAATATGAATGTTTTAATGCTGTTTTATTACAATGATATAAATTGTTACAGAATTTTGTTATATTACCCCATCAAAGTAAAAAATAAACTCTAATTATACACTCAAAACTGTTCATTGTATTACAGGTCTAATGCATTGATTCAAAGATTTTACTTGACCAGCTTAACCTGTTAAGCTCTAACAGCTTTCTTCATTCACAAAGTGTGTGTGTGTGTGTGTGTGTGTGTACACGTGAGAGAGAGAGTGCACGTGAGAGAGGGAACAAACATACTGCACCATTTTTTGAACCAGGGAATACATGCAGCTTTAGGAATGAAAGATCCCCAAATCTGATATTCAATCACTGATATGACAATCTTCCTTCTGTAAGCTAATCACATCAGAGCTTTTTGTTTTACTTCACTTTACTATTGTTAATTCCTTCAGGTTTAGAAGGCCCCCTAGATACTAATTTTGAAGAAAATTTTGTGCAGTTAAAAATCTTTATGAGATTATGTTCTGAAACTAAAATATTTCTGAAAAGAACTGGTCACTTTTGAAAGCCAGATGTTCAAATACAAACATAAATTATTTGGTCTCACTCTAGACTTGTCTTCTAATAGCTTCCACCTCCTCCTGCCAACCCAATTTTTTTTCTTTTCCCTTCCCAGCAACTTTTTAGCAAAAAATTTCAGGTACTAAAATAAAAAAAAAAATCCCACTTAACCAAATGCCCTCTGAAAGAGCTGTAGATCTTCTTAGGTTCCTTCCTCCACTGAGAATAGATGACCAGAGGAGGACTGGCTTTTGAATTTATTTTCTTGAAGGGCTACCAAAAATCATGCATCATATAGGATACCCACTGAACTGGCAGCTATGCCACGTGCATATATCTCCATCTCATGAGCAGCAGAAAGGCAGAAAAACATTTGCCTTCATATGCACTTGTTAGTCACTCAAATCCGTGGCTGGAACAGGCTGGCCCTTCTTATTATTCTTGCTGAATCCCAGGTAGGAAAAAAAGCTGGGAAGAAACAACTGGGAAGCAATGGTGATAGAAATGGCTAGAGGAAAAGACAGGAGGAGTGCAAGAGTGTCTTGGCCTCCAGATATACTCATCTACCTATCCATAACTGCACCATGCTAACCATAAATATTAAGACATTTGTTTCAGGTACTTGGACAGCTCCCCTTCCCCAGTGCCATAAACAGATCTCTGCCTTGCCCTGATATCTCACTTCCCAGCAGCTCCCACTACCTTACAAGTTGTACCATTCTCCAAAAGCTGACCTTCATCTGCTGTTCACACATTCCCACCCAGTTAGATCCCCCCCCATAACATTTAAGGACAGGCCCTCCAGGGTAAGTTTTAACATGTTCAAAAAAACAAAAACGAAAAAAACCCCAAATGAGACACTGTTTTGCACACACTAATCTGAGAGAGGACAAGATGTGTGCTTATGTGGGGCAGGGAAGTTATTTGCAGGTGTGTTTATTAGTCCATTAAATGATTTACATGAAGTACAGCAGCACCAAGCATGGCAGCTACAGACACAGAGCACTTCAGCAGCAAGACAGGCAGTTGAAAGCAGGCCTCCCTGACCGATGTGCAGTCCCCCAGCCAGTGAAGAAATACATAAGTTATCAGAGGCGATGGCTGGGCTGCCCTGAAGAGGCTCTGCAACACGTGCACATTTTCACTGGTTACCTAAATTCTGTGGTCAATTTTGCATGAAAGCTGAATGTGTCACATTTATCAAGAGCTTTTATGTAGCTGAAGAAAGAGAACAGACTTCTTAATTTCTGAGCCCTGAAATGACTGTCTTGGGGTGAAGATGATCAAACTATCATTACATTTCTACCTTTGAAATAATGCAAAATTATATAAAGAAGTCTAGCTTTTTGCTCTGGACTTTAATTGAGAATTGTTTATTTAATTCTAGATTTAACGTAGGATCTTCCATGTCCCTATTTCTTTACCCTTTGGTCACAGTGTCTAGGATCTGGGTCATGAATTAAAATCTAACAGGTGCTATACCTCCCCCAAATTTTATGATTTGGTATTTATTTCTAAAGGAGATCACAGCAGCACCACACAAAGGCTGGACTTGTGGATAATGATGCAAATTTATAGTTTTGGTGAAAGAATATTGAGACTTGTCTCCCTCTCTGAAACATAAAATTGTCATTAGGCCTATAATAGATTTATCATCATCTGGAAGAATCAATCTTAAATGTAAGTAAAAATGAAAACAGGAAGTTTAAAACTTTTTTGAGGTCTTGATGTGAAATCTGCAGACTAGCTTCAGTTCTTCCTGCCAACAGTGCAAATCCCAAGTGCCAGATGGGAGAGCAGAAAGTAAGATAGCTCAGGCAAGACCTGTTTTATGCTTTTGATACCAAGAATGATAACTCAAAAGGAGTACTAAATGCCAAAATGCTGGAGGTGAAAGTATAACTATCTGGATTCACAAATCGTTTGCATTCCTGTGGACAGCAGCCTTTTTTTTGTTTGCTTGTTTCTGACAGGTACATAGCACATGACTAGGAACAATAAAAAGCCTTCTGACAGCTGTAACAGGAGCCACCACTGAGCACCTTCTTTACCTTATACGTGGATCTATTCACTAGTCACAGGTATTCTCAACTACAAATGCAAAAGGATACGCTCTTATGAAACTTTTTCAGAAGCTGTATTCACTGCTGTAGTTTTAAATGAAAATTAAAAACAAAATCAAGCTTCTACTTCGAAGAATTACCAAAAAATGCACACATACTTTACTGAAATTAGAAACCACTAAAATAGACTTTTACCTTGCTTTGAGACAAGTGGTAAAAGAAATAGGTCTTACACTAGAATAGAAACATCACTAACCTGTGCACATATCTGATGCATTACATGACCAAATTCATGGAAGTAAGTCTTCACTTCATCATGTCTCAGTAATGATGGGCGATCTGATGCTGGTTGCGTAAAGTTGGTTACCAGAGCAGCTACAGACATCATTCTGCTGCCATCAGAGAGAAGGCAGCCAGGCTGGAGACCAAAGCATGCTGCATGCCCATACTTTCCCTCTCTGTAAAAGAAAATATATCAGAAACTATCTTTAAACCATAAGCCTGCTCACCAGAATAAGCAGCCTATTCAAGGACAGGCATGATGAGTCAGTGTCTCTTTAAAGGTTTACATGAAGAAATGAAACCTTTTCATTGGAATGATCACATATGATGTTAAGAACACACAGGGGAAAAACAATACTTAAATCACATCAGTTTAAGATTGACAGCAGCATTTACAAGCATCTGATTCTTATTTAGATAACACAAGTATAGACACTTCTGAAAGTCAATTCTATTTTTAAACTACTCATGAACACTGTAACAGGAAGGACTAGGTTCTATCCTCTGAAGCAGTAGCTTTTCTTTCATTACAGGACATAAAAAAATACAGTTTACTGCATTTTCAGTGACATCCAAAAGTTTAAAGAGAAATGATCTGGAAATTCTTACTACTAAACTTGAGTAGTTAAATCAGAAAAACCCTATTAACAAGTATCTTCAGCAATTCATGTGGGATATGGAGAAAAGGGAGAGCAGAGAAACAGGTGAAGAAGAAAACCAGTGCCTGTCTTAAAAGAACAATTTATGTACTTTTATAGCAACCAACCTAATTTCCTTTTGCCCAGAGAAGCCTTACATCAGTTTATATTAAAAAAAGGTATCAATCAATTTATAAATTGCTAAAGAAACAGCCAACAAGGTCTAGCTGAGAGCAAATCATGTCAGATCAGTCCAGTCTCCTCCCTTGACAGAGCACAGATGACTCTGATAGCTGAGGAAGAGCTATAGAGATGAACCTGGAAGTACATTTCAAGGTTTGTTCAACAGGAATCTCTTCTTGGCCCCAACCTATTTGATATTTTCTTTAGCAATCTGGACAATGGGGTACAAAATACACCTATAAAGTTTACAGATGAACAGAAAGAAGCTAGAAACACTTGGCAGACTGGACTATAATCAATCTGAACAGCTTGAAGTAACGGTTCAATACAAATGAAAGTAACAAAGTCAAACAAGGTATTACAGTTAGGAAGGAGAAAAGTTGCGGAGACAAAATGATGGACAACTAGCTAGACAGCAATATTACAGAAAATGAACAGAGTTATAATGCTTCATAAACTGAGCGTGAGGAAGGAATGCAATATTACCTAACAAAAATAAAGAATCAACTATTTTACTCAGTAAAACTGAGGCCTCAGCTTAAAAATTCAGTGATATTGAACTCTAAGGAAGTGTAAGCAAACTGAAAACAGTCCAGGGGACAACTTAATGAACACAGTAATGGTCTTGCCAGTGGGACAAGTATTTACTTCCAAATGCATTTAATCCCACTCACTCCAGCAACCTGCTCAGACCAATTCCATTTTAAACACATAAGTAAAATAGTAAGTCATAATTACCTGGGGTAAAGGTCCAAATAGAACTGCCCTAAAGTTTCTCCTGTTGAATTGTCCTTTACTGTATAAAGAGTGACGCTGTCATGCCAAACATGAGCACTCTCTACTTGCTCAAATACAAGTCCAAGCAGCTCCTGGTAGATATTCAATAAGCCTTCTGTAACAGCCTCAATTGGGAAGTATTCCTTCAGCTTCTCTTGATCTATGGAGTACTTCAGCTCTTGCGTTTTGTTCATATAATAATGAAGATCCCACGCATTGATTCTTCCATCATAATCAAAATTTCTTTCTTTACACTCCTTTTTCTTCAAATCTAGAATGAACTTTCTTTCTTCCTCAGCCAATGGCTTTAGCTTCTTACTCAAATCATCTAAAACAAAGATTGCCTTTAAATCAACTTGTTTTTTCCTTAGTAATATGTATTCCTACAAAATGCATTCACATTTACACTGTATAACTTTAAGCATGTGTCCCAAAAGAGGATGTTAGAGTTTTCCATTTGTTGGTTAACAGCAAGCCAACTGTCTGCTTTCTGTTTCAATGAGTTTTAGTTGTAGGCACGCTCCAAATAGCACAGGAATGCACATAGGCCTAGCAGTGCTGGGAAGGGTTTTGGTAAGCTCAGACTTTTTCAAAGACATCAGAAATGAAAAGTAACACTTGACACATTCACTTAAAACCTTTGATTCTACTTCATGTGATCTCAATTCTCTTGATGTGCTTCTGTAGAAGCAGCTCAAGACTGCAAAATACTGTTAGTTCCTGGAAGCGTAAAACAAAATTCAACCACTATGTTTTCTTCCAGGACCTTTCAAAGTAGCTTCTGATCTTGTCCCAGCTGAAGTCTTATAAAAGAACAAGTAACCGAAGAGTTCTTGCTTATATTATAGCTAGCTTCTGGACTAGCAAAGCCACAGGATACTAATTCCCACAATCCCAATTTTTTCAGCGTCGCTTTTCTTGTACAAGAAAGGGTCACAGCACTATGAAAGCAGTACATCAGATACAAAATATTTAAGCTTACTGAAGCTTCCGTAAAGTACATACTATACCTACCTTCTATGCTGAGTATTTTCGAATGGCCAAACACTTTTTTTGTTCCTTAAGAATTCAGGCTGATGTTCAATATTTGTATTTGGAGTACAAACTTCAGATATTACCATCCTGTTTCTAGGAAGGCTATAAAACACTATATGCATTTACACGACTAATAAATGCTAACAGTTTACAGCTCGCATGCATAAGACAGAATGCTTTTTCTCCTAGCCATAAGATCAACTTATGAACATCAATTTAAAACACAAATACATATGAAAAAAATCAGAGCAAATAATACTTTCATTCATATCAAAAGAACTAAATCAAAGCTGATTATTAATTTGATGAACATTCTCCCTTTACAATAATTACTATGAAACATGATCCTTGTGAATATAAAAATATATGAGCTTATATTGTAAAAAATTAGAGTAACTACAATCGCGATTAAGTTTTGAATTGTGTCAGTTTCAAAACAAATGAAAACAGCACACTATTGCAGAAGCCCATTTAGAATAACAAAAAAATATACTGGGTAGAAAAAAGTTCAACCTATTTTAAATGCACTTAAAATTAGGTAATTCTAACATTTCAATTATAAACGAAAACTAAAAATAAGTTCATTGACAAATATACAGATCACTGGCACTGCCAAACTAACACCATATGAGACAAGACAGAATTACAGCTGAAGAAGGAGACACATTTGAACCTCTTGACTGCTGTGCAAACACAGAATACCACCACCACCACACACCTCACTGCTGCTCTAAGTAATTTTTTATTACATATAAATATATGAAATATAAATACATGATTCTCTTGGTTAAAAAGACTAAGCAGTCTTAAGACACACTAATAAAGAAGCGTTAATTATTATGTGGAACTGCATAATTCCAGAAAGTAAAAGTTAACTCTATGCATGTAAATTTACCCACTGAAGTCAACAGGATGACTACACATGAAGCCATAAACTGTGCAGTTCAAAATTTTCAAAATCTCTCTCTTTTCAGATCAAAATCCATTAGAGGGCCTTTATCTTCAGAGAGGATTCAGGTCATTCCAGACTTTTTTTCCCAGCCTGTGGAGATCGCATCATCAAAAAACCCCAAAGATCTAAACTGAAATAACACTCGGATGTTGTTTAAAAAAAAGAAAAGTTAAAATAATTTTACCTTACTACAGTATAAAAGAAAAATCATATGAATGTGTGGAAGGCTGTCCTGTCACAGTGACTTCAGGACTAGTTATATGTGAAAGATAGCTTCTACAGAAGCACATTTTTTTAAAGCGTCAAGTATTATGCACTGTTTTGCATATTGCAAAGAGCTTTTGCTTTACTATTCCTTTCCCAAATTGAAATAACTGAAAAAAATTAGAGCAGTATAGCTGTCAAATTAATTATAAAGTGTTTATTTTCAGAAATCCTTTTTGTCTTGAATAGAGAGAGGAAACTCAATAAGTTGTGTTCATTAACTAAGCACTCTGCATTACAATTATATAGATGCTGAGTACATACCTGCTTTCTATTAACCTCTCAGTCAGCTCAGGAGTTCACCTGCCAGCACGTAAGATGCTCAGTGACATCAGTTCAGGTATAACTACCTCATTCATCCACTTACACATAGATATTTAAAAACAGCTAGAAGTTACAGATATTTTAAAATAACACAGAACGCACAGGTGTCGCAACAATCATACCCAGGCACATAAGCCATCATGGCATAAGTAACTATTCCAGCCCCACAGTCCTATGGCACTCATCAAAAGATCATGCAGGGCCATTTCACTTTTAAATAACGGATGTAAGTACTCTGTAAAAATTTCTGCTTCCTACAAAAGCATCTATCGGAAGCAGCTGTTGTGGAAAAATCATTGAGCTTCATTGATCAGAATTCCTTTGTATCTCTAACGAAAGTTTCTTTCTGTTTTAACCAGAACAGAAAACACTTGCATAAAAAGGCAAATACAGAAGTGGATTACTAAAAAGGGCACTCTGTGCCTTAATGAGTTACAAACTGCTCCTCTAAAACCTTTTATGACATAAGAATTATCTTTTCTCTCCAAGCAGACTTGCATCTTTTATTATACTTAATGCAGTTCTATCAGTGTACAGAAAGAGATGCTAAGGCTACAGACACAAAAAACCTGCAGCTAACTTAAGGGAATAAAAAGCTGTAACTGTGACACAGCCTCTTGAACTGATAACGTATGCTTATGCTGCATGTTATTCTGGTTCCAAATTAGGATCATTACATTCTGGGGCAGAGAAAGACATAGCAGTTTATCTGTACTGGCTGTCCCAAAGCAGTTATTTTCAATATGCCAGAACAGAGGCAACAGAGAGCTCCTTTTCTATCTGAACATGATGCATGCTGTGACCCAATTATGTATTTAAATTAATCTTGGCTGAGAAGTCATGTTGCCACTCTAAATATAAAAGTATTATTTATAAATAAAAACAAACCTAAGAAGGCTGTTACGTTGTCTGTGCTCTTTGCAGTGTTCACTTCCAGGACAAAGTTGGCATGAGTATTATATCCAAGAAGCTCTGCTACTTTTGCCCTTAGTGGAAGCAACTGCTGAAGAATTTTTGTGTTCTCCTAAAACAGAAAAAAGGCAATTTTGTGAACTCAAACCAGCCAATGCACATTATGAAAAAAATTATCTGAATAACATCTGTAATCATAAAGAATAGCAAATATTTAAAATGAAACACATTAAGACTTACATATATAAAAATGTAAGTTTAGCTTGATTCTTGTAATTTTTTGTTGCAGCATTTGATTACAGACAGCTAAAAATCTCATTTTCTAATCAGTCTGGGTCATTATTCTCCCTATTATAGTAAATCTATTTCAAGTAAATTAAAAGATATACAGTTTCCTTTTAAGGTAACAAATAATCGAGTGTTACAAAGAGTTTATTTCCTTTATCAATCATTTAAACATATGAAAGATAACAGGGACACAACTTAGAGGAGGCTTAAATTGCTAGTTCCTGTTGAAGACAGACTGCAAAGACTAACGGTAAAGACAGACCATTAGGCCAACACGCAAAGCTTGTTTACAAGTTTCCTTATTTTGCTCACTCTGACATCAGCAGTCAGAGTAAGGGATAACATTCATCTGAAACACAAAAAAACCAGGCCCTGGCCTAAATGTAGAGCAGGATCCCTGAGAAGCTGAAAGTATAGCTGTGGTGTTCTCAGTTTCTGGAAAAGTGTAATTTCACTGGGAAAAACCTTTTTACAAGGCACGTAGAGAACACCAGGTTTGAAGATGGTCCCACAGCTTTAACAACATATCCCTTTAAATGTGCTAGCTTACACAGTGCTCAGTTCTTGGTGCCACGTTATCTTATCTTGTACTCTTCACATTTCCCAGCACTTAAGTATAAAAGCTCAAAGCTGCTATTGTTCTCTAGCGAATGGTTGCTACAACTGCCTGAATGACACTGCTTCCAGCCTTCCTACCCTTTTCATTATTTTTGTACCTATCTAGGTGTCTGCTCTCATCAGTTTCAAACAAATTATTTGTGAAATGATTTCTCCTCTTTATAAGACATGTTTCCAGCTATTTTTCAGATAATTAAATGACTCTTTTGTTAAATATATATATAATATATATTTTTCACATTTCACCTGAATTTCATAATTAAAATGAGCACTCAGACAACCCCTTTCATTCTGAAGAATCCCACTTCAGAAACTACGTTCAGAAAACCTTTTCTGGGAGGAAAGTGCCAACAAGTAGCTGCAGAACAGACTGTAGGGAAATTTGGCAACAGAACAAGATCCTACTTCTATTAACAGCACCACTGAGACTTTGACACACACACGCATATCATCAGCTTCTAAAGTCTTTTTCTGTAAGAATAAACCGTAAGGAGGAAATGTTAAAGACTGCACTGAGAGGTTTTGATTTAGTAGTGCTAGACAATATAGAGAATTCAAAGCTAGCACCTGAATGGCTTGCTCCATGTTTCCACTCTGTCATTACCCTATGGCAGAACAGTTAATATACAATGTACCTCTTTGCATCTTGTGTTAAAGGCAGATTCCAATTTTCTCCTGGTTTCTGAAATGCAGCACTTCTTCATGACAGGAAAATAGTGGGGATACTTTAAAGTAATTTTATACTCGCCTTCCGCAGTCTTCTCTAAACTCTTAATAAAGTCATCGGGAAGGCCTTCTGTGGAACACAATTTAATAAATGATGTTCACCAGAATTAGCTACCCCCCTCTCATTTTGTGAGAATATTGCATTTGTTTTGCTACAACCCAATTTGACATCAGGAGTCTCCATAGAAAAACAACTCTTCTTTTTACAACTATTTGCCAATACTTTTTCAAATCAAAACCAAGCAAAATGAAAATTGGTAACATTTTACTTGTGAGCAAAAGAGAAATAAATGTAGGGCTAGTAAAATTGAATATGACTTTTAAAATATCTTCTCTAGTGTTATCAAAGAACATTTTATACCATGCCCTCCAGATAATGAATCCCCAAATCCCCTATCCCATGAAATCTTTAAACCAGTATTTAAATGATTGAAGTAGCTTAACTATCTTGCAGGATAGAAAAGTTTTTCATATAATTGTAATGAACAAAATACACACTGGGTTGCCTGATGGCAAAGAATAGACAAAAAGAGGCAGAGAAAAGTAAAGTTATGAAAAAAAAGCAGGCCAGATACGCTAAACTTATGCAAGGCAAACAGTCCAGGAAGCAGCAGTCTATGAAGAACTTATCTCTACAAAGGGTAATTCTAAACTAACTTTGGGGAAGGATTGACAAGGAAATAGAGAAGACTAGAATGCAGCCAGGATGCCATTTTATCTAACCATCACTCAGTGGGCCAAAAAAGATTACTCAAATGAAACTGGAGAGCTGAAGAAATGAAAAAAGCAAGTGTAATACTCACCAAGTTCTTGCTTAGAAAATACAAGAAACGTGTTTTCCTCATTCAGATTTTTGTTAAAATCTATACACAGCTCACTCAATTTTTTCTTCATTGTCTTTATTTCCTAAATCAAACATAAACCRAAGCTTAGTTGAAAAAAAAATTCCAAATGCTTGGCAATTACTAACCTACACATGAATACCATTTCATTTTTTCCAGAAAGGTACTCTCAGGCTCATTTTTACCTTTTTATTTTCTTGTGGTCCTGAGCAATACTGTTGCCAATGAATCCTGGGTGGGGCTATCATTCCAATATCATTTCAAAACATTTCAAAAAATTCAACCCGGAGGGTACTGACCACGTAAAGAACTTCTCTGAATAGCATTCTGTGCCTTCATTTAGTTATTTTCTCATATTTGAAAAGCCTAAATTTAATTATAAAAATATCCACTAAAATCAAAGGGAGTCAAGGGAATAAAAAGCATGCAACCAGTTGAAAAACACTCCTTTGGGATTGTGAAGGTAAGACTAAAGGAAGAGAATAGAGCCATAGTGTAGAAGAGGATTCCAAAACCTTTTCTAAAGCGTTTCACTTCTCTGAAACATTTTCTCATATATTTTACAGCATGTGTCTGCCCCTTACTGTCAAGTTCACATAAACAGTATTTACCAGTAACAACATTACACAAACACAAATTTGGCATAGGCTATCATTATTCAAGATTTTACCTAAATGTAATTCAACTAGTGTCTCCTTACACAGTATTTAAAAGTTCTTCTAGAAGAATCAGTTGCCTTTTTGGAATGTAAATATATATAAGACAGTGGTCCCACTAGCTGAAGGATCATGATGAATGATTATTTTCAGCAAAGGGAAATCTATCCAAGAGTCATAAATCTAGACTGTTACATAACAGGTCAGAATTTAAGGAGAATTATTTCAGCATCTCAAATGCTGAAAACTTTACTTCATGATTTTTGGGAGTGACAAGGGCTTTTATATGCTTGAGCAAATCCTCCCTTCATAGGGCCAAGATTCTCAGTGCTGCCTGAGCTCCCTTGAAGCTACCTCAAGCTTGTTATTCAAAATCACTAGCATCTTTGAAAATCCTGGACTTACTTTACAACATTGACTAATATTTGAAATTAAAATAGCTGTGTCTTTGTAACAGTGACATATACACTTTGAAGTTTGGACTCACAGTTAACATTTTTGCAAGGCCTCTTGGTTAAGAAACCAAGAGGCTCTTGGTTAAGAGGCCTCTTGGTTAGGAATCCAAGGAATCCAGTAATTTAAGCTTCCTCTCTGATCAGAAGATACATCAAACTTCTTCCAGATAGTCTTCCAGATTAAAATAAACCTAAGAGAGGTGATACCTTGTCTATCCACTGAGTACTGTGGGAATCTAACTAATTTAAAAACCTTTAAATGATTGAAGTTTAAAGGATGGATCTGGGACTAAGAACAGACAGTTAAGATTAGAGCAGTAATTAAGCAAGCTCCAAAAGAACGAAGTTCAAATATATGCTTAACAGTTTAGTTACAGAACCATAATTTTGTCCATTCTACAATTTTTTCGCTCTTTACAATCAAAGAACCCATACTTACATTCTGCACTTCTTTAGGAAGATGGAGTCCATTCCTTTTTCCAACTTGAACTGATTTCTCTAGATATCGCTTAGTTTCAGGCTTTACATTTTCAAGATTGCAAGTTTGCTGAAATGACATTAGAGGATAATGAGAATTTTTTTCATAACATGGTATGAGAAACATACCTACCAAAGGAGSGTCTGAGCAGACCTGTTCTTTAGAATAGCAGTATAGAAACAGTGCAGCATCCTGGATTTTAGTGCTTTTAAAAAACAGTTACCCTGCACAATAGTATTCTTTCATTGATGTAGAAAAATTTTAAAGCAATTTTCTTTTACTAGGTATCACAGTCAGAAACGAAAACAGAATCATTTACATGCTGTCATAATGACAAGTCCTTTATGTTTGTAGTACAGTGCCCCTAAACTCTTTCTGTAGCTTTCTTAAAACACTAACTTGCAGAAGTAAGTGCTATAAGGAAACACTCTTTCAGGCTCACTGAAAGTATCAGATGGGATAAAATTCAAGCATATAAATCTTCCTCTTTCAGAACAAATCAGTGACAACAAATAATCAGTATTTCTAAGGCCGGTTGTGCCATTATGAAGATTCTTGAATGACCATTTTCTAAAGCAACTGACATTAAAAGACAAGATACTGGTTGGAACAGATCACTAAAACAATCCTGTGAGAGTCTAACTTATAAAGAAACATCCATTCAAACTGACTAGACCATAACAATTTAATTCAGAAACTTACCATTTTTGTCCTAAATTGAAAATAATGCTCTAAACATTTTAACCTCATCTTCCACCATCATAAAGTGAACATTTAAAAATGGTATTAGTACTTGTTAAAAAAGACATATTTTATTAAAGTTCACCTTAAAGGTTGGAAGCTGTTGGAATCAGCTCTGACTTGTCTTAACAACCTTCTCATCAGCTTACCTACCTACAATTAATTCTTGACTGGCATCTCTGAAAGGTAATGATGTTGAAACATGCAAATTTTATGAAGGAGTTACATAACTGTCAACTAATGACCTGTCAGTGCAAATTACCTCTCCCTTAAACAGAAAGGATGAGCAACAAGAACCCAGTTGTACCCCAGGAGAAAATCAATAACAATAAAAACTCTGAAACAGGTAGTTTCCCAACTCTGATTTAAAAACAATTCCCACAACGACAACACATGAACGATGTCTATTCTGACCAGCGCCCTCACTGATGTGATAAAATCTATTGGTGAAGTGCAGCAAAGGTTCTGACAACAGAATGAATGCGATCGCACAGATTTTCCATAATTTACAACAAAGTCTGATGTAATGTCCAGCCAAAGCAGACTCAGCCTGAGTGAGTACAGAAGTACAATGATGACAACTGATGAAAAATTTATCCTATTTTTTTCTGAAGAAGAAAAACAATTAGATATGTATTTAATACACAGTCTATACTAAAGTGGCTTCTTACCACCTCCTTTTTTGATGAAAGCTGATACACTGCCATTCTGTAGGCTGGGAGCCAAAAGTATCTACAGACAAGAAACACAGGATAAGCTCAATGGAACTGCAACCACTGAAGAGCAAAGCTCAACATACAAGTGACTAAATAATCACACAGGGACTGACCTGCTCTCTCAAAACCTCTCTCTCAAGTGGTCAACTGGAATAGGCACAAGAAAACTGCTCAGGTGCAAATACAATTTGATAGAGACTGAGGAAAACTAGATACTTCCTATTTTAAACAGTATTTCTGTGATCATAACCACTGGTATTGTCCTGTTCTTCAGCACTGTTCTTCAGTGGCAAGATCTCCTATTACTCTGAAGATACTCTTTGGGAAATTCCCACTGGGTATAGGATAAAAAAATTAGTGGAGATGGGTTTTTAGAATCATGGAAGAATTCAGAATGAGTTTAGCTTTCTTTTTGCTCTTCAAAGAAGATAGTCACAAGTCTTCACTTCTGCTCAACATGCAGTGAGGAAGGGCAGAAGGTCAGAACTGCTAAGCATTAGTACAGTTGTGCACTATACACTTATGCATATACGTGCAGTCTATACACAAGAGTTTTTAAGTCCAGTTAAAAAAGGACTGACAACAATCACTTCACTTTGTGATAAACCAACTTTTCTAAAGCATTAGGCAGATATAACTTGGTTTACTGATAATACCACAGTCAAATGATGAAGAATACATTTTCTTTTTAATATTATCTGTTTGCAGGTAATTTTTTTTAAAGATTATTTTTTAAAGCTGGATGATCATACTAGTGTAGGTCAGCACACAGCCGAAGTCGATGATGTATGAGTAGTGTGGTTACATGGTGCACTCTTCACCGTGGTGATAATTTTTTTGCAGCACTGGGCCTCTGCTGTTTTGCTCTCATAAAATGATGTAAAAAGATAGATCTTTCCTTTTGGGAGTAACCTGTCTCCCCCTCAAGCCAAATCTCACATTTTCAACCCTCATTTGTGATAAATGCATAAGATAAGCCATACAGAGTACTTCCCAACACAAAGAAATAATAGGAATGCTCTTATCCTATTCCCTGTGACCTTCAGACTTCCTGTTCTGCTTCTGACAAAAAATACTCCCCAATATTCTGCAGCTTCATAAAGTTCATATGCTACCAAGCACTCAAGTAATGTTGTGATATTGAGTAAAACAGCATTTGATATTTGAAATAATTAGAATTTTGATGTATTGTTTTTCCACTAGACAACTCACAATTCATTCCCCCCCCCCCGGGCTAAGATTAGTATGATAGGAAAAGTATGATAGGAAAAGCATGACTTCACCATAACAGAGGTGAAAAATGTAGATATTGTCATTGCATTAACATTTTTACTGTGCTAACTGTGCTTCAAGGCTCAGACACAGAAAGGGTCTGAAAAAATGTGAATAATCTGATCTCTAAAGAGACACTTCTTTTACTGAAGTAACAATTAAGGACAGAGGATTGTGAAAAGTCTCACCGAGTTACTTAGGTCTTGTGAGGGATTCCCCCATCCTCATCAGACATATTTGAAAATGAAACTGTCACACTTCCGAAAATCTCTTGGGCCTGAACCCAGTAGAGACTTTAGACGGAAGGAGGAATTCACAAATACTTGTAAGCTCTTACAGCCAGTGAACATTGGCTCCTTCTAGAGCTAAGAAAGAGAAAGAGAGTCTTCTGGAAGAAAGGAGGAGAAAACTAATTTTGTGTTCTTCATCCTCCTCTTGATTACTATGCATCTCTGCATAAACTTTACAAGGCAGCAATAGCAAGTAGCTTCTCATCTTAACAGTAGCCTTTGGGAAGCTTATCTCCATCACGGACATGCTCAAGGCAAGGACAGTCACATTCAAGAGGACTAGTCAGGACTTTAAGGATAAGCAACTGTATAAACTCTCACAGGCAGAGGAACTAAGCACACTCTGCAGTCATCCTGTGTCTGTTCAGGATGCTCTGCGCCGTTCGCTGTTCCTCTGATGAACAACAACGGCACCAGAAGGGCTACTTGTGAGTATATAACTACACCTGAAATTTTGGAACTTCACAGAATTTTCAAGCGGTCATGGTTGATGATTTTAAATACCATTTATATTTGGTTTTGAACAACTATGCTACCCCATTSCACGAGGAAATCTTGAGGCAGAATAAGAAAAGAAACCTATTTAGAATATCAGGAGGAAAAACCCCAGCAGCTGTTTACATCAGGCGGCGTTGCCCGAGGGCATGTGGGTGGAGAGGATTGGCAGCATTCTTAAACATGCCTCTGCTAGCCGCCATGTGCAGACACTAGGAGTAAGAAAATTGAAAATGATAGTTTCACTACCAAATTCACCTTTATTCAAAATTTCAGACCCCAAAGTAAAAGTTTCCTGAAGAATAAGATCTGGAATATATTCAATAACAAACCTAAGTGGCATTTTCCCCTCAATGTGTTGGGAAAATAAAAAAACCACATTATTTCCACATTTTTTAAACTAAATACAAATATGTCACACATTTTCCATCATGAACTGTTCTTAAATAAAGCAGAATCCAAGAAGAATCATAAACAGTTAATAACTTTTATAAGTTTAGTCCTGGATAAAGGGAGCAAAAACATTCAAGAAGTCACTGAGAGCTAGGAGATTTAGTCATCAGGTAGTGGATTATCTCCATTATAAATAAGCTCGGAGCATGAGGGGCTTCATTCTCTCCATTGTATTTCAATCTGCCCCCCTGTAGGATCGCGAAACTGAACTCATGTATCTCAACTGTTATATCCTTGACAAGGCTACAAGAAAAACTGATTTAATCAAAATGTTTTACTGGTTTGTTTAAAATGATAAAATGATTTCAACAGAACATTTCTGTTTGTGGAGGAGCTTTCTTCATCTGTTCCTGGCACCTGACATTTCAACTATGAGTTTCTAACAGAAGAAGATGAATTGGCAAGAATTTTGTATTGTGATCTGGAAATAGCAAGACTCGCTCAGTCTTGCACCGTTGGCAATTTCACATCTGCCTTCCTACAGCAAAAAGYGTTACTACTTTCTTAGCTATTATGAAGTTGGTGAATGCTCAGATCTTAGTGCAGGTCGTATCTCTGGAAAGCTAAGACTAAAACATGCCTGCATACTGCAGTTAAGCCAAAAAAAAGATATCTAAAAAAATTAAATGAAGATTTAAGTAACAACTGTAATTGTTATAAAAGACAGATATTGCTGCAAAGGAAAATGAAGTAGAAAAGCATTAAATAAAAAAATAAAAAAAGGTTAATACAAAGTAATACTGCAATTGGTTTTCACTACTAGAACTACTTTCACTACCAGTACTATTAGAAATTTCTGTAAGTTAAAAAACAGATAGATACGCAGATATTACAGTTTAGCCCTAAATGTATCTGGGTGCATTATACTGAGAGTGGGAAAAATCGCAGCAAATAATAAATGCATATCAAAATTTAATTAATAGCAACAGATTAGGGGGGAAAAAAAAAACTCAACATAAGGCACTATCTGTCAACACACATCAAAAGGTCCTCAAAATGAGACTGTGAAATACCTACATGTACATGTAAACAACAATATTGAGTGAGAGGAAAACACTTGAAAATGCACCTAGAAAACATCACAATAGAAGATAATGGTGTTGAAAGGTTCTTTAATATGATATTGCAAATGTAACTCTGGTTCCCAGTCAACACTGCAAAAAGCACAATGACTCCAAGAAAAAGTGCTCCAATGTATTATTAGCACCACAAGAAGTTTAAAAGTAGGTGAGATGGAAGGAAAGACTCAAGTTTGGAGCATGGACAAATGCAGGTACTTCAGGTGTTCACATTAAATAGCTTCCTGGCATTATTTTTAAATTACCCTTCTGAAAAATTATAATTAAATGTTACTAGATGCATTTGGGAAAAACAAAAACAAAAACAAAATCCCAAAAAACATTCTTCCTCTTTGAGCAACAAAATAAACAGCACAGGTGAAGAATACAAGATCCATGCAGGTGCTCAGTTAGAAGAGAAACTACACAACAAAAATGCAAAGGGATAGAAATTGTTCAAACAGTAAACATATCTTTCAATTTAGTTTTAGTATTATTTTGAGGCTTAAGCAACATATAAGAAGGAGAATACAATGTGGCTGTCTTATAAGTAGCAGATCAGAACAGAAGACTGTGGAGATCACTTCCAGTTGTATGTTATTAGCAATAACTTTTAAAATTTAAAAAATTTTAAATTCTCAACAGCTTCAGAGATAAAGCATAACCTTGGATTCAAATTCGAAAGCAGCATAAGCCAATCTAAACAGAGATTGCTATATTGCCCCTTTCTTTCCTTCCCTACTTGGTGATGCTCTGGGCAAACCAGTTCAGGAAGTTTAGCCAGCAGAAAACAATTCACTTTATTTTTCCTACTGGGTTTCCTTCTGCTGGTCTAGCTTCCTGAATCAGCTCACTGGAAAATTAAACAAATGTCAAAGCTATTGCAACAGAGAGAGAAGGAAACACACGCCTAGAGATGGGAGGCAAACAGCAGGAACACCAACCTAGAGCAGCTTAAGTTTCTGAGGAACCGCAGTCCCAGCTTGGATAGCTGTGTCCCACTGGAAAGATTTGACTGGCACAGGAACAGGTGAAGCAAACACAGTGATGGGTGTTTTGAAAAGCATAGCACATACTAACTTCTTTAGATAAATTTTTTTCACTGCTGGAATTTTATCTACATTTCCACAAGTTATGAACAGCAATGTCATTGTGATTTACCTGCAAATAAACAATCTTCTGAAATACATCTTCTCTCATGCTCATCTCCACATCAAAATTAGAAAGTTTTTTATCAGCTTCTGTGCTTGCTAAGCGCACCTCTTTGTCAGGTGAGACGTGCTGTGGAAAATCCAACATGCTTCTTTCCACTGTTTAAATAAAAAGCAATGACACTTTAAGGATAAGGAACTTGTACTTACAAATGAACTGTTCTATTAATATTAATAGAAACCATAAGAAACAAGTACCCAAAGCAACCTGAAGCTTCAGATCAGACCTGAAGCTAAGGAAGTGATTACAGGTAAAGCAAAAATGAATGGGTAAAGGGATAAAACTGCATATCATTATAACAAATATTTTACAGAAACCATCCATTACCAAAGTCTAATTGTCTCATCCTTGCAACACTTCTAGGAAGTCAACTGAAATGTATATAAACGTGATCTATGATTTTTGAAAGATGAACCATTTGTAAGCAGAGAAGACTGATATTGTTTCATAGCTGGCACAGATGCTTCCCTTTCAGTATTTAAACTGAAAAGCTCTGAATCTTTCAAATGTGCCCATCTGTCCTGAAATTATTTTTACATTGGCATGACAAAACACTGTCAAAGCCCCTCTCTTTCCTTATTTATTTATGGGGAAACAATAAGGCAACCGCAAAGGATGCTGTCTATGTATTTTGAACTTCTAGAGGTCAGAAGCTGAGTAAGACTATTGTTTTTAAATGTACGTCTGAGATGAGATGAATCCTTATTTTGCAAAGGTATATTGCACCTCTAAGACACTGAATAGAGGTGCTAAAATAAAAATGAATTGCCATGATGAGCTGAATTAACTTATTTCAAGCCAATTATAATTTAACTTTTTCCCTCTCAAAAAAAAAAAGAAAAAAAGAAATTTAGAGTAACAATAATCCTAGGGTGAAGTTGTAAAGCATTGTAATTTTAGGTAACCTATGTTTGTTTGTTTTTTAAAAAAGCAAACACTGAGATCTTCTCAGATATTCCCTTTAGAAACCTATAGAATGCAAGCATGGGCATACAGTTCTTCCTGAAGTCTGCAGGAAACTTCTTTTTTTCCTCCTGTCAGCAAGCCAAGATGGTTCAAATTGATGAAGTGAGTTTTGGCAGCTTTCAAGTGAAATGTAAGGTCTTTTGTCATCTGTGTCTTTTCTGATAATGAAATCCAGTTACTGGGGTGGCACTCTCACTTTCATGCACATGTGAAAGGGCCACGCAGGACTTAAATTTGAGATTCTAATGGAAGTCCACTGTTGTGGTAATATGTTCTTATCACATACCATGGGGTGTTTCAGAGTTAAGTAATGCTAATTTCACATACAGCTTTAAAGATTAGCATTAAAAGATTAGATATGACCTACTATTGCAATGGCATGTAGAGAAGAAAGCACACTTGGAAGATGTAATCTTGATGGTTATACTGAGAAGCTGATAGCCACTATTTTCTGAATCAAAGAGATTTTCTTTTTAATTTAAAGCAGAAAGTTTTTTACTTTGGTGAAAAGGCTTGCAAATAATTGTACCAAATACACTGGTACAATGAAAACTGAATCTGAGAGGAAGCTGCTTGGATGAAGATTATTCAGTCTTCCTGCCAGCAACAACTCCAGTCAATTCACTAGATGTGCCCAAACTGTAATTCTAAGGAATGTGAATGCCACAAACTAATATTACAGTACAATCATTTGTGCTGCAGGCTGCTCTTTTTTCAAGGTGAAGACTCAGCGCTTGAAGCCAAGGTGCCTGCTTTCAGCACTTCTGTTGCCACTGTGGATTTTTGAAAGGTTTAAGAGAACCTGACATTTTGTTAGGGACACTATTTTTTTGGGAGCCATATAGTATGACAGGTTTTTTTTCCAAACAAAGGCACCACAATCACATTTTATGTTTCTATTTCACCTGACTGACAAAAGTTAACTGAATGACCTGTGTTCAGCCATTAAACTCCATTTACATGCTGGCATGTCCTAATAATTCATTCAGAACAATCTAGACATGAGTACCTTTCCCTAGTTTCTTCAGGTACTTGCAAGCCATAATAAAATAGTGAGCAGGTAAAGAATGCTTTTAAAAAAGAGCATACAAAAATTCCTCCATACTCATCCATGACCTTTTCTCCCTTAAGAGTTTACCAAACTTTCCATTATTCAATTTGACTTGCTTCTCTCAGTCAGGTTCTACAGTGTCTGAAGAAATGTACTTAACAGAGTTGAATGTATTACATGTACCACAGACACTGTAGTCTATGCAGTTGTACATTGTCCCCTAGTGGTTGTACACAGTTGGAAAAGAAAATACAACTCTGTAGAGCTTCACATGCAAAAAGAAAACAGGTGCCCAGTGCAGTTCTCTGGATGTGTCAAGATCAACAAAACGGTTTTACTAATCCTAAATTTTGCCTCTACAACAACGTAGCAGAATTTCATGTATGATGAAATTACATACTGTTGAGACGCTCAGAAAAATGACAATGACTGGAGGACCCTTATGAAACCTCTACATCTTCTACACAGGAGCAGCATGGATCAGAATCAGAAGAGATAAAAATTGTTCCTCAATGTTTTTTCATGGGTGGACAAAATGTGCTAAGTAAAGAATCACATAAAAGGTACACTGACCTGCATATTCCACTTCTATATCTGTCAAAGCCTGCACAGTATTCTCATGCGTTACTTCTTCAGTATTAAGCATCCCAACAGTGTCATATACGTGCTTTGTCTTCCTGATCAGTTCTTCTGTTCTTGTTGTAATTTGCTCTGGTGACAGGTCCCATCTCAAAAGGTTTTGGTGTGATGTGATATAGGAAGAGGCTTTGAGCTGGCTAGTAATTTCGGCTCCTAACGTCATCCTCAATATAAGCTGTGGCCCAAAAGCCCTGAAAGTATAAAAATGAATTTTGCATACTGAGATTCTAGTTCAAAAAGATAGTTTATAATAAATTAAAAACAGGCAACAGACAATAATTAAAGGATATTTTTAAAAGCAAGATGAAAGTCCTTTTTAGAGCCACCATTTGGCCAGCAGGACTATACACAGCTTTTACCCTTATCAAATAAATCTCATTTTAAAATAAATCCAAGGTTTGTCTTCCACCTATTCCATTCAGAGGATAACCAACTACCACTAATATATTTGCAGACAAAAGAGAAAATCATAATGATAATTACTGAAGCGCTACAAAAACAGAGAGTACTTTGCATTTTTGAAATAAAGAATAAAATCCACACAGTAATTTGCAGATTATAAAGACTAAGAACTGCAAACAATATATGCACAAGAAAAAAAAAATAGTTTGCTAGTGTTCCTTGGAAAAAAATAATGTTATATTTGTATTGAATGTTTGCAGTGTAATGGATCATGGGAGGAAAACCTGTAGTTGTTACTCCCTTGAAAATTTACTCCTTTAACTGTTGCAGATTTTATACAGATAGTTTCACTCTATAGCCAGAAAAGGGAGAAAAGTTTACTATAATTTATGTACTAATAATCCTGGTTATATAAATCACCTATATTTCAGCTTTAGTTAGACGGAAGGGTTTACATGCAAAGGTTGTCTTAGTTCTGCTGCTGTGCAAGCAAAGGCTGCCCTTTCACTAATCTTTATGACAATATAAAACAAACAAACAAACTGCAATTCAGCTTTTTTTCAGGTGTTTTAAGAAAGGAGGAATTCCCAATATGAGAAAAGTATACCTGATTTTCTTTCAATTCACTGCAATACCAGAAGAAAGAAAATGCTAGACATAAAATTATACTGACTTTCCTCTGCTTGCATTTTTCCCCAGGATTTCATATCTTTTTCTTCATTCAGTGTCTTGTCTTACCATTTCTGCCATACACTGTCCTGTCTTCTCTTTTCCAGTCTTCTCCAGCCTTTTCCCACTCTTTATCCTGTTTTTTTTTCCCCATTCATTTTGTGGGGATCATCCACTCAAGAGGTCACACTTTTCAACCACTACGCAGTTGCTCTTCGTCCCTACCATCATCCCTTCAAAGCCTCCACATACAATTGAGGTGACACAAGATCCTTCTCCCTGCTGATCACCTCCCTGCTAAAACATTTTGAAAGCTATGGTCTACTTATAAGACGATGCCAGAGCGGAATGGGTACGGCAACATGCAAAGTTGAGACTAGAATACAACCTATAACTTACCAGTCCTTTTTCCCAAACTCTTTTTTTTTCCATGAAAGAAGGGAGTGATTTGCCTTTTTTCCTGTCACCTCTGGTCCAGACTACTCTTCTTTACTCATCTTTTCTCCCTTTGTATGCTTGCTCTGTTCCCTTTTTCCCCTCCATAGCCCCTTCTCCCTTCCATGTTAATCTGTTTTCAGCAGCAAAAGAATCTCCAGAATAATGCAGAATCACACCTATGTTCATCCCCAGCAGCATCAGATGATCATCCTGCTTAGGGAAGAAGTTAGGCAAGTTTCATCAGTTTAATTTGTGGCTATTTCCAATTCCATTAAAGAGGTGCTCCTAAACTTCTTGTTATATTCAACTGGTAAACTGTACTCCAAATTTGTATACCCTGTTTGAACACAGTTATTATTTCTCGGTCTATAAAGGAAGACATGGCTGCATACTGTGTACAAGCCTCTGGATTCACATATATAAAATAAGCATAACCAAAGAAACCAGTCCTGAAGATATGGGGGTGGAAAAATTAGAGAACAGGACTTGATAAAAAGATTATATTTTGGAGGAATGAACCCAAACCAAAGGCAGGAAGATACCGGCTTTGGAATTACTGGCATCGCTACCTCCCCATCTGCTCAGACAAACCTCAACTTAGTTGTATGAAGGAGAAGGATATAGACTCAGGCGGCTGACTGAAGCGGGACCAGCAGAAACCCACATAGTCAAAATGTCCAGCTGGAGAACACAATAGTACCTCAGTTATATGTAAAATAGTAGCTGACAGAGAAAATAATTTTACAATAATTAAAAGAGAGCTTGCATTTGAGGAGTAAAATTTGCTTGATAGTGTTTAGTACCACAGAAGGGTCAACTCGCATCTTCACAAAAGCAACAGGGAGATTTTAAACCTTTGAGTTACTAAAAACAACTCTGGCAGAGATTTACTATCTGCCTCTCCATTTCAGCTGCATAAGTTTAAAGAACAGCATGTGTTGGTATGGTAAAGCATGGTAACTTAAGATCTTCAGCTATAGCTAAAAATACGTTAAGAACACACACAGAGAGCTCACTATTAAGAGAGACATTTACTTAACATCATTTAATGTTAGTTATCTATTTTTGTTAACACTAGCCACTGTGACTGTATAAGTTTTATTGCAAAATCAGTCTGGTATGCGCATAAATGCTCAGATAGGTTTTGGCATACAATGCAGGGAGCATACATAAACCAACAGGCATTTTTGGCCTAAAGGAAAAACAAAGCAAGAGTAAAATGCCAACAAACTGAGAACGGCTGCATGCAGAGCTTCTGTTTAAAGGCAAGCCTTTTTGTTGGAAGTCTCCTCTTCTATATGAGAAATTTTCTAGAAATAGCCTTGTCAAGATTATTTTTATACAAGACATAAATGAAGGAATAAATGAAAGACAACATTCCTATTTACATTTAATTATGAGATTTTTTTTTTCTTGTTACCACAGTTTCTTCAAATCCTCCTATACCAGTCTAGACAAGACATTTACTTTTCCCTTTTGCAGGCATACAGAAACATCAATGACCAGCATACTGACAATTTGCAAACTTTGAAAATGAAGCCTGAATAAAGAAAATTCCTTCCACCCCTATTCTCTCTCTCTCCCTGATACCAAATGAGATCTGATACTAATGGCTTAGTAGCTTCTCCACTGGACTACTGAAACTTTGAACCTCATTTAGAAGTTTATGAGAAATGAAGCTGCTTTCACGAAAACAAAAGGATACAGAAAAAGCACAAGCATTCTGAGAACACCTTTGTTTCCCATTCCAAAAGCCACTGATTAGTACCCCGAATTTACAAATCTGTTACAGGACAGTACTTCATTAAGTCACGAGCTGCTTCCCTCCAGGCTGTGCTATGTCTAGTCTTCCATGCAATGTTAATACAGTCCTGGTACAATCTGAAGCTGAACCTCCTCAAGACTAGGTTCAAGGCCTCAGATAAAATCAGAGTGTGCCAAATCATGCCAAATTAAGGTTAAAATATAAGCTCTCTCTGTGTGTCAAGGTTTCACATATAAATGAGGCAGAAGTACAGGAAAACAAGAACCTGGAAAAAGTAAAGGCTGACAGCTATGCTATAGTGCAGCACATGAAGCAGATATTCTTTTTTGAAGGCAACCTACCACTTTCTGTAATTCATTATGTTCACCTGGTATGGTGCTACATGCTTTAGAAATGCAGATACAGAGCACAGCTCTGTCACTGACCACCAACAACATATTATCAGAAACAAACACAGAAACAGTCACAGCGCCTACTGATTATATTAATTTCAGCCTGTCAAACAAGTCTAAAAAACAATTAAAGTTGGACTGATTTCAAGAACTTGAATGCAGGGTCCAGATGGCTCTAGAGCACTGCTTTTAAGTACCAAAAAAAGAATGAGTCATCTGATTTTATTAATATGTTGGCTAGCTGCACTGAGGAATATACATACAAATTTGATAGCTTCATAAATAATTGCCATAAATGCCAGCAAGTGGTTGTCTATATCTGTTAGAGACGGAAAATTGATACAGAACAGAAATTGCCTATTTTTGAAATGCAGATAGCCTGTTCTCCTCCTTCTGAAACAAGGAATCAGTCATTTATGTAGATTAATACAGGTTGTACCAACTGAGAAAGACCTGTTAGCCTTTCTAACTAACCAATTCACAGTGCAATTACCTTTTCAAATTGCTCTCAAAAACCGTAGCACAACATTTCAAGTAAAACAATCACCACCTGTAACCATTTGAAGACAAGTTGTTACATTGCCATCGGTCAATCAGATGATACTTTGTGCCAAGGTAACCCACAGCAGATTAATGAAAAACTACAAGCAAGCAAAAATACATGCACAGGTGCAGTCTTGACCATTTCTTTCACGGCTTAGTATTTCATATTTTTTGTCTACATAAAATTGTAAACAAATAAATTCCCCAAACTTCAAGTGCCATACTATAATAAAACTGATAATACTATGCTAATACTTCTCTCTACCATACAGTGTAATAATACATTACCATAGTAAGGCAGGCATCTACTCATGGTTTATCCTCTAATATTGTGTTGGGACTGAAATCCTGGTCCTTGAGTTCCCAAAAACCACCAATACTTATCATTACCACCTGAGCTAAGAGAATCTCTTTATTTATAATAATATTATCTTTATATATTTTCCTTGTATTTAACTTAAATATGAACTAAATAACTCACTCCAAGCAACTGCTCTTGTGTTTAGCTTTGATTATGTTTATGGTTATCTGTATTCATTGCAGACCTGAAACTGGGCTTCTGTGACCAAAAGTTGTTCTTCTTTTTCCAATTATGCTAGTTAGCCTAATGAAACATATTGCCTCCGTTCACTAACTTTATCTTATTTGAGGAAGAAAGGAAGAAAGGAAGAAAGGAAGAAAGGAAGAAAGGAAGAAAGGAAGAAAGGAAGAAAGGAAGAAAGGAAGAAAGGAAGAAAGGAANAGGAAGAAAGGAAGAAAGGAAGAAAGGAAGAAAGGAAGAAAGGAAGAAAGGAAGAAAGGAAGAAAGGAAGAAAGGAAGAAAGGAAGAAAGGAAGAGACAAATGCAAAATTAATGAATGAGTATAAAGAAAAGAGCATAGCTAAGACAATGCGACTGTGTCAAAACTGCTCTGGGACTACGCTTGCGTTGGTGTTAGAAAAATATTGTGGCAAATCATACACCAAGGGAAACTAACTTCCCAGATATAAACTGGAAAATAAATTCTATTAATAATGGTAGGAACCAGATACTTCTGAATATAATAGCAACAACATTCTTCACCAAACAGTAACTGAACCAACAAGAGGCAATTATTATTTTAGACTCACATTCGGTAAATGGCAGCAATGTTATAGAAGAGCCAGACATTACCTTGGGCCAAACAATCTGAAGTTGGTTCAGTTTAAATTGGACGGAAGGATAAACAAATGTAGATCTGTAACTAAGGTTACATGGATACTGCTGTCACCAAAATCAAGGCAAAACTGTCCTGTGAACTGACTAGTTCACACTGTTTCAGACATGACACTCAAGATTTTTCGCAGTGCACAACTGTTGACATATCTAAAGAAGCCTGGATTAAGGATAAGTACCATGTACAGCAGCAGGATTGGCTTATGGTATTCCTCTTCTCTCCTGTTGCTCCCTCTGCCGCTCATTTCTGTCCCTGTCCACCCCTCCATCAATGATGATACCAGAGCTATCTGCAGGGCCACACTTCAAAAAGAGCCAGAGCAGCATTCAGGCAAAAAATGATCTGAACCAAAAAAAAGGGGGAGGGGGAAGGGATTGCAGGCAATCAGTGACAACATCTGTTTGATGTGTGGCTTCAAAACAGTTGTGCTGGCATAAAGGAAGGATCAGAAGAGTAACAACAGTCATTTAAGCCAGAACTACTGCTAGGAAATGCATGGGTTTAGTCTAGCAAAAAAAAGAGATTCAGAATGACTGCTATCATTAACTATATATAAGGTTAAACACAAGGAAGTTAAAAGAACAATTGATGCTAAGAGGCAACAAGTACAAAACGGTCAGGAATACTTTGAAACTAGAATCTAAAGAGACATTTGTAACAAGCAGGGCAGTGAGATTCTGAAATAGCTGCCCAAGAAGCACCAGGGAAATAAAAACTTCCTGACTAATTTTAGGTGGAGTTTGATGAACTTATAAAAGGGATATCACTCAGTTGCCTAAGGTAGCACAGGACTAGACCTGATCTCCCCAGTAGCCCCTTCCAGTGTCTGTGTTCCTGTGAGGTTCTTCAAAATTACAGCACCTTTATTTACCTTACATTTTTACTATGAATGTTTAATTGGCCTCTGTTAAGAGACTTGCACTGCCTCCACCCCCCCCTTTTTTTAATTTAAATGAGTCCTATGGGGTCTAATACTGTCAATGAAGTGACATACAGGGCAGACTGGAACACGCTACACATCGTGCACTGCGCCATCAATCAACGAGGTGTTGGGAAGCAAGAACACAGGAGCTTTTCTTTGGACTTTCAAGCCACTTCAAAGAAGCTAGAAGCAGCTGTCACTCACCAAAGCAACAAATTACGGCACTAAGTTACCAACTCCAAAAGCAGTAATAATGAGAATTTCTACCAAAAGCAGTGTACRTTGAATAATAACTTAGAAATAGCTGCTGAGCTTTTACAAGAGGATTTTTAAGCAGAAAACAAAGTTTCTAAGTTACAGACTGCAATCAGGTATATGAGAGATTGCTATTTTTGCCACAATGCCAGACAATTTATTTTGCCAACAAATCTACAATTTGATTACTTGTTGCTTCTGGAAAATATAAATTTGATTTGATTTCAGAAAGCAGAGGGACCTTTGTAATACTTTATTAGAGCAATACAATGGCAAACATAACTGCTGCAAACAAGCAAAGCAATTAAATTTACCAGCTGATTTTTAACTCATACATTAAATATTTTAAACATTTATGTAAGTCTGGTTTTGTTTCAGAACAATGTTCCATGATAAGAACGTGCCAAACAATCCTTTTTAATAGGCCACTGTGAAAATAAAGCTAAAAAAMCACAACCTATGAAGTAGAATCAGCAAAGGGTAATACTGGCTTTAGAAAACGCAAACACAAAAACCTGCAAGCTTGTTCACAAGGTGCTCCTACTACTGATATTCACTTTATAACAATGTCAAGACTCAAGTCTACCATATCATTTAACTCTGATTACATACTGATAACTATAATTCCATCCAAGATGCTTTAATGGCCTTATTAGTTTTCAAATTAATCTTCACCCGAACAGAATTACCTACAATGGCAAGTAAGATTTTACAGAATAATTAAGATGTTATTTACATATCGATTTTTGGGAAACATACATACAGTCAGTTTTATTGTACTTGCTCATAAATATGACAGCTCCATATAGCCATGCAAAAATCAAAGTATATCGGATTTGTGTAGGATAGAAAACTGTATTCCCTGCTCACATAAAAGGTCTGGGACAATGGCTTCGGGGGTAAAGTGGGAGCCAAGACAGAAGATTAAAAAAGAAAGAAAAAAGTCTAGTCTCAGATGATTCAGCACTGAACATTTATTCTTCCAAGCTTTGTGCCTATTGAGTTTAAATAAAACACAATCTTATGCTTTTTGCGCATTTCCAGAAGTCAAAAAGACTATTCTTATCTTAAAAAATATATCAAAATGTGAAAATTTCTTTCAAACACAAAACCACCAAGGTACTTTGGCATCTTCTATTTTTTAGTTTGTGAACATTTCTTTAGCTGCACCTCATATACACGTGTGTGTGCATGGGGGGCCATTCCTAATGATATATAAATAAGAACAGATTTGAAAACCACAATGAACACAAGCAATTCATTTTTCAAGTAGCAATTTACTGTATGAAGCTTTGCAAAACTGTTAATTTTAAGAACATGAACAACAAGACGACCATTTTGATCTTTCTATCTTTTGAAATAGCAGATCTGAGTTAATAAACACTTGCAAGTCTTATGGGCTGCAGTAGGAATAGTGCTGCGTGCTGGAAGCCAGCATTATACACACAAAGAACACATCCACCAGGTAACTGCAGTCAACATTCACATGGCCTCAACGGTTTGACTCCACCTAGCGGGCTTGTTAAAAAAAAGTCCCATTAAGGCAAAACTGACAGTTTGCCTCAGGACCAATTATTTCATGCTTGAATACTATGCCATATGTTGGCATTTTTCTGAAAGTAAGACTGAAGTGCCACCAAATATACATAAATAATAGCGGACAGGCATGGTTTAAGTAAAGCTTTATAACAGCCAAGCAGCATTTTTTTTTTAATTAAGACCTTCTGCAGAAGTTAAAAAGTATTTCAGAGAGAAAACACTGAGTATTCAGCAGCTTCTAATACAGTGTAAGATACACTGTGTTCTGTGTTCTCAGGAATGGATTTTAAGACAGAAATTATATACACTAAAGTCTGTGTAATTTAAAAAAACTATTTTTTTGCTTGAATTTGAAATATATCACCACATTTCAGTTTTGACTCACAGCCTCAGATAAGAAGTAATTGTTCATTTTATAGCAAAGCAAGAGTAAAATCAAGCGAAGTCAGCAGAGGCCTGAGTAACATGGGGAAAAAAAAAAAAAAAAGAATAAAAAACCCCAGAGAAGTCCAAGACAGAACTAGCAAAATACAGATATATCACTCGAAGGTAAGGACAGGGCAGCATTAATTCAGTTGAGCTGAAGGAATGGGACCACAGCCCCAAAATTGAAGTCATCATTTTTTTCCTGCTGGACAAACACATTTGAAGTCCTTGTTACACTTCGCCTCTCTTTTCTTTCATCTGTTTGGCTCTTGACAGTGCCTGGAACAGCACATACATGCTTTGAATTCTTGGGCCATTTTCCTTAGAAAAGTACTTGGCTTTGTGTCATGACTGTGTTTGGCACAGACAGATCTCACTATGGCAAAGGATAGCATGTTTAGTACTTCCTAATTTAAAGTTCTATAACTGCCTTTAGAAACTTTTTTCCTGAAGCTGCATTTGAGGAAATAAAAGAAAATATAGTACCTTTTAACACTAAATCATTAATTTTGTCAGTTCCCTGTATCTCAGTTCACTGCAAGCTCTATGTTGATCGTATTTCTATAATAGATGTAGTTTTAGTTCTTAGAATCAGTTTGAGCTAGTCAGAAAAGCTGTAGGTTATAAGAACACTTTAAAATCTTTATTGATAAAATTTAATCCTGGCAGTGCTACTTTTATGATCTTATCTGGCAACAAATGTTTACTGGTTTCTCTGATAGAATTAACATCAACAACAGCAAAGTAATTGAAGATGGCACTCTGCAGTAACCGATGGAAAATGCAGACCTTAGGTGGGAACCTATACATGTGTGTGACATGTTATATATGGCACAAATCTCTAGGCAGTCTTCCACTGTACTTGCATTCTCTTTTTCTTCCCCCATAGTCTTTAAACAAAAGAAATTTGGAAACTGGTCTGACTGACTTTCATAAAAGGAGGTGATTTCCACACAGTAGTCTGGAGCTGACTCTATGGAGGAGCCATGGTACTGTTTCTGCAGAGTATCTGATCTCCTCCATCCCCACTCCTAAAATTATGGTACCTATGGCTCTAAAATAAGAGCTCACTAGGACTACTCAGCTGGGCTTCAAACCCCATTCTGTGAACTGAATCCGTATCATGTCACAGCAGACCTCCATCACTGCACACCTCATTTAGGGGTTGTTAGAAAGGCCTGTTCTCTTCCTATTCCTTTTCAGCCCTTGCGCACAGCTAGCAAGTGAACTGCTTAATTTACACAGCATTTGACACAGGATGTGCTCATTAGGGCTCATTAGGGCTATCTTATTGTTTGGTTCTACCACCAGGTGAACCATACAATATACAGTGGAAAAAAATATTGCTTTTAAGGCCCTACAGCGCTCTCAGGTGTGGCTGTAAATAAGCATCTATCACACGACTATCATGGCAGTAACATAAACAACAGGTAAAGCGCATATTATGTAGTGCAAACACCACACACTGTCACCACTAAGACAGCCCAGCACTTGAATGCAATCAGCTAATGCATGAATGCTGGCTGACCCTAGTTAAGAAAAAAGCAGTACTGTTGGACAGAGAAAACTATGGAGGAAGGTTTGTAAACACAGAGATTTTTTCTGATTTACAGCCACAGTTAATCAATTCAGCCTGTACCATGGGAATGTCCTTTGACTTCCTATTGATGTTAAGTCTCATACAGTCAAAGTGAAGAGTAATGCTTTTTGGCATCACTAGTTGGTTGGAAAACTCTGTGCCTTCATGGCAGACGATGACCTAGTCTCACTTACTTGCACCTTTTTAAGTCACTGTTCTCCTCTGGGAAGACAGTGAATTATACTGGGCCATTATTATTTCAACGCTTGCAAAATTCCAACCAGCGCTCAATACTACAGTGCATCTGCTCAACAACACAAATTACTTGAGCAAATGAAGCCTGTTTTCTGCTCCAGCTTTTGAGTGAACAGTGATTTAACAACATTAAATGCTTCCCAGGCTACCTAAAAGATTGTTTCAGCATGATAACTACGGCCAAGAACTTCACTGAGTTCACACTCCACAGCAGACATAAAAGGTGTCTGTATTAAAGATGGAACTTTCTTAGATGGTATGATGAACACACCCCACCAAGCCATATTTCACCCAAAAAGAAAAATGTACTCCTCCTAACCTTACCTCTTCTAAATACATACAATATGTACTAGAAAAGAGCCTCTTCTACTGAGGGAAGTCATGACTCACAAATCTATCAGAATTCTTTGAAGGAGTCGCAACAGACAGAGACCAGTCAATACTGTCTATTTGATTTCCAAAGACTTTTGACCAAAGTCTGCTAAAGAAACTAAGCTGCTGTGAGACAAGAAGGAAGATCCTCTTATGGATAAGTGATTAAAAGATAGGAAAGAAACAGAGAAATAGCTGTTCATTTTTCTGAATGGAAGTAGGCGACTAGTGGAGCCCCACAGGGTTCCACGCTAGGTTCTTTAACATATTTATACCTCATCTAGAAAAAGGTAGGATTAATGAAGTGACAAAACCTACTGATGATAAGATAAATGCAGTGTACCAAAAGCAGCCACATGAAGGTGTGAAAGGATCTCATAACACTGAGTAAACATTAAAATCACTAAAAATGAATTTCAGTCTTAATAAATGTGAAGTATCATAATTGGGGGGAAAATTCTAACTTTACATACACAATAATGAGCTCTGAATTAATCTAATTATTTGGAAAGAGATTCTGGAGTTAAAACAGTTCCATGAAAACATCAGCCAAGAGGCAGCTGAAAAGAAGCAGACGATAGGAGTGAAATGAGGAACAGAGAACAAAACAGAAATATTCATTATACCACTCCAAAATATGGGAAGCATGCACATACAGAATACTTTGTGCAGTTCTGCTCCTCCCAACACATATAAACTCTCTTGTCCTCTCTTCTCCCACCTGCCCCAAACCTTTTCCTTTTCTACCAAGTCATGTATGTGTTACTAATGACCAGCTGCAGCACAGAACAGATTACATTCAGACAACAACTAACTAGACCAGGATTCTTCAGCCTGGACAAAAACAAACAACAGAACAAGTATTTAAGAAATCTATACAATCATGAAAAGCACAGAGAGGGTGAAGAGGGATCAATTTTTCCCTGTCTCTTCCAACACAAGTGTCAGGAGGAGATCAAATACAATATTGGGCCACAGGTTCAATATAGAAAGGTATTACTGGACAAATTGTTGGAAAAAAATCATATCAAACAACTGTATCAAACGACTTTGTTTTGAGAAGTCCCCAAGCCCTGGACTGTCACATAGCAGGGGACTGTTCTGAAGACAAACTCTTGATCTAACCCTAACCATTTAAAATAAATCTTTCCAAGCTAGGGATTTCTTCCGTTGTAGAGAACGACAGAACAGTTACCTCCACAAAAGACATTAATTGCATTGCATAACCTAGTGCGGTCCACCTGCTGCCTCAGGGTTCAAATTGAGTCCATGAAACGCTTCTGAGCCTGACRCTCTTTGCCCCAGCCAGTCTGGAGAATGGTTTTTGGATCCGTAAACTCTGCCTAATAGCCAGTTTGTTTGTCTACAGCCTGCTGTGTTTAGCAAAGTGGCAGCTGCTGCTTCCGACCACAGAAAATTGCTGCTGTGGTACACAGAGGAGGTTGCGCAGTCCACAGAGTCCAGAGAAAGGGAAAAACGTTCCAAGTGTCCTGCCTGCCTTTGTCAGTGCTGAGGTGTTGGGGCTAGTAGTTTAATGAAAGTAAGCACACACACTATGGTGATAAGCATGATATGAAAACATGACTATAAAAGTTCTCCCCTTGTTTCTTCATCCTTCCCTCCTTCCCCAGTTTCTTGCTGGCTTACCTCCCCATTTAGAGAAAAGCCAAACAGTGTTCAGAGCATCTTTCTGATGATGAGAAATTTTATAGCTCTTAAATCTAAATTCTAGTTTTTCCACAGTCCAAATACATTTATTTCCTATTCAAAATCTGATTTTGAAGGAAAGATTCCATAACCCTTGAATCCTAGAAAATTATTTTATGACACTGAAATTATGTCAGTGCCTACTTTTAGTCAGATTCTTTTCCATTATTGAGAATATCCTCAAAAAGTAAACACACTATTGCGCTAATTTAATTAATCTGCATTTTAGCTTACTTTTTTCCACACATTTCATTGAAATATATTTTAATCTTTGAATATTTTTGATTCTAATATGAATGGTATTTAATTGGAAATAACTTCTTTCCCCAAATCTGCCTATTTTAACCAAAAGAATCAAATCSTGAATGTTTTATTCAGCATAAGACATGTTGCTTGAAACTTGCTGAAAACTGTCATTTTTAAATGACAGTTTGAAAATAGTCTCACTTTAAAACATCATGGGGAGAAACAGAATGTATCAACATTTCCATGATCATTTGTTTAACTTCTTCAAGTTATCAGGTCTCTATCTGGCATTGGAAATAACTCCTTTTTTGTGAAACAATTATTTGGGTACACTCAAATGAAGACTGACAAAAGAATTATAAATTAAGAAACCGCAGTAACCATTCCCACGTGTATTTACAACAAAGACGTGCTGAAAAAGTAAAATCTATGCTTAATAATAGAAAGAGTTGAGAAACAGGAAGTTGGCAACTACGTTTCAGTAGTCCCTCCATCCTTCAAACACCTGTTTTCCTTCTATACCCTACGATGCCCGACGCCTTCCCCTCGGTTTCCCCAGGGACGCTAACTTCAGCTCCCTGCTTCTGCAGTTCACCGAGGACTGCCCACACGTTTTCCTCCACACCGCGGCTCTGGGGGCCCATTTGCAGCATTTACATTCACTACAGAGAAAACAACTAGTCTCTTAATCTAAAACACTCTGGTAGCGTATTTGTACTCGCTTCACCCTTCACGTAACGCGCAGCAGCGGCACGCTCTCCTCATAATGCTGTTGAAGACAAGCTCCACCTCGCTTCACATGCACCGAGCTAGAAAGCCTCGCTGCTATATTTTTTATACATATATATGTATATGGCCTTAGCCTCGCTCTATTGTATCTGCCGCGGCGAGCCTGACAAAGCGGAGGAAACGCCA
>NW_020447542.1:655816-731413 GCF_003343035.1 Apteryx rowi
GCACCGGCACCGCTCGTGGTGGAAAGCTCCGGATTAACCCTCTACCTCAGAAAACCGGGTAAAGGCTGCGCTTAAAAAAAAATAATCGAAGCGGTTTAAGGAAAAAATAAAAGTTGGGAACTAAAATTTTCCTCAAAGTTATGTAACTCCCGGTTGATGCTGAATGCAAATCAGACTGAGCCTGTAGCGTGTCACTAATCACAAGTGTGCATTGAGGTCACCGTGTTCCAGTTTTCTGTCCAAAGTGAATATAAGCCATTCAGCAACATGTCAGAAAATAGAATAGCTTTTATTAAAGTGTATTTTGTTATGTTAGCAGTGGGGTATTTTTTCAACATAGCTTTTTAACTGATTATGATTTCAGTAGGTGTTCCTGCTTCCAAGTGCACATGCCTTAGAAATAAAACCAAAGTGATATCTTTCAGAAAAGTAAATGGCTTAAGTTATTCTCAGTGAGCTCTCACACAGGAATGAATCTGAGGAAATCTGTGCTCTTTTGCTGATAATTAGAATAGATGATCACAGGAGTTCCCCATCACTTTATTGGGCTTTCTAGTGAAGGGTTGAGAGGCTGGAATACTCTAGAAATTCAGGACTGGGCCCAAAGCACATGTCCTGTCATATTCTAAAGCTTTTGTTCATTTTTTGAAGTAATAGATTTTATTCTTTTTTAAGGCAGAGGTGAAATTCATCAATTTCAAAATGTCATCAGTCAAACGCTTGGTTTATGCAGTCATCCATTTCTTGAGAGAGCAGAGTCAGATGGATACTTTTACTCCAGATGAACAAGAAAGCTTGGAAGGTAAGTGATAAAGGTGATAGTACGTACACACGTATGCACTATACATACAGACATTAAAATGTTTGGTGTATGTTATGAAAGAAAGTAACTGGAATGACCTATTTGAAACTGCCACCAAATATTATCTGCAAATACGATCAAGACATTGATATTTCTGAGATTATAAGTTCTAAAACATCTCTCTCTTAAAAAATGTTATAAAGTTATAAAATTTGTACTACCTTATTTCTGAGCAACAGATATTTTGAATCATGTTAAGGTAGGTAATGCTGAAATATAAACTATGGGAATGATTCAGATATGTCTCCCCCAACTTTTTGCCAGCTGATTCTCGTTTCATTTTACTTTTATGTTTGGTTTCTTTCTGCATTTTGTGCGTGTTGGCATCTGTGAACAAAACACAGGAGAAGAGCATTTCTGTCAACAGTGATGTTGGCCAGGGAGAAGGGGTAAGGAGTAAAACATGAACAGCCATATATTGTTTTTGGTATATGGAAAGAACTGCAGTTTCACACTTAAAAGAATTCCATGTAATTCATGAGGGAAAGCTAAGAGACCCTTAGAATAAGAAAAATAAATGCTTTGCAGTGCTTTTTCACATGAATAGTGATTCCAAAGAGCCATAACAGTGAATATTTTCAGCATGGTATAGTTTCTATTAACAGAAGACATAGCCACAGCAAGATGGACTTCTGCATGTATTTTGGAATACGTGCAGAATAGGTGCCAGCAGAATAGGTGAAGACATTCATTCCTTTTGGAATACATGCAGAATAGGGGCCAACAGAATAGGTGAAGACATTCATTCATTAGCCTTCGTAATTTTGTAGTGTCTATCTTTTTCCTTCTCATTGCTCTCCTTCCTTTTCCCTGATTCCTAGAGACTTCTTGGGAACTGGTGACCACAATGTGGAATTAAGCAAAAGAAGAACAAAAAGATTTTTAATTTCAGTTAGCTTTTCATATCATCTGTTTGAAAGACCTGTGCACTGTTTCAAGCAGTCTTTGGTTGTATGGAGGAGGAATTGGAAGTAAAAGGAGGAAGCCTAGGACCAGCAGTGCAATAAACAATATCCAGGCAGATGAACATTGAGTTATGTGAAATTTGAGGAATGGGGAGTGGACCTTCCACAAGTACAGAAGCAAGTCCTGCTTCTCAGAGGCATACACTTTAAAAGATAAACCTGAAATGTTTTTCCTTCCAGTGTCTTTTGGTTTTACAGTGCAGTTGCTCACTAATATAAGCAAGAAAGAAGAACGTGTAGGGTGCTATTCAAAGAATATTCCACAGATTTGGTTTTACATCACAATCTGGAATATTTGTACATTTGAAAAGTGATAGTCAGTTATGAATTTAACCTATATCAGTATTTAATGAGGAATTTCTGTTCAGCTGTGAAAGAAAGCAATGTTTTTAGAAATCATATAAGAGTTGAAGTATATTCCTTTTGTTTTTATAAAACTGATAAACATTGATGGGTTGTGATTATTTGTCTCAGAGCAGCTTTAGCCAGTGTCTGCACAAAGGAATCAACAATTTTAAGATTCTATTTTCTGAACAAAAAGACATTATAACACTTCAGTTGTGCTTAAATACTGATGTAAAATTTAGCATTTTAATACAGATATGAAATCCTAATTTTAGAGCTTCATCCTGCCAAAAGTATGGTACCATATGCTGTGTGTTAGAGGATCAGAGGCAGGCATTCTAAATAATTGACTCATTTTAGTTGTGCAAAATATCTTTACTGCATATGGAATAACCATAGCCTAAATCCCACTCACTGAAGTGGTCAGTGTCAGGTGGAGACATATAGGATGAAAGAATTTGACTGATGTTATTCATTGTTACCTTATGTACCTTCCTGGTTTCTGTGGAAGGATAAAACACTATATGATTAAATGTCTGTGCCAAGAGGTAATTTAAATTGTTACCATTCCCTAAGAAACAACAAAAAGGACTAGAACATTACAAACTAAAACTGAGACTTTATCAAAAGGGAAGTCTGCCATGCATTTGAACTTTATTTATATTGATAACCTTCATTCTGCATGTTTGACATATAAAATTATGTCAATGATAGGATAAATTTCTAGGAATTTTGTACTTACATGATGAGTAAAAATGCATTAATTTGAGAAAGCAGAGTAACCAGAAGGTAGACTGGAGAAATAATATATTCCCCTACAATCCAGGATCTAGAATAGGCGTAAAGATCTCTGGTGTTTAATTCTCAACCCTGTTGTATGAATTAGCAAATTTACTTTCTTGCTGTATTTTAGGCAGTGTATTTAAATGCCAGTTGTTTCCCTTCCCTTTTTACAGCTTCTAAATTTTTTTATGTCTATAGCACCTATTGCTTTGGGATCAAAGCAGAAACTCCCTACAAAGTGCACAGGGGTGTGATTCTTTCTTTCTTCTGAGATCTATGTACTGCAATGAATTTCCCTAAGGCAGTATTTCCAAAACGGTGGGATGTACCCTTCAGGCAAGGGATGCATGTAATTCTTGGGATGGGGAAATGTTATGTGTAAGATGAAGCAAGATGACATTGGGTACTAAAGCGGCATCTGCAGCCCAATCACTCTTCATCGTTCAGTGATCCACAGCCTGCATATGTGCTGTGATGACTTTGACGTTGCTCACAGCTTGTGCTTGGACAGCAGAAGATCCTGGAGCTGTGTGGCGCTGGGGATGCTGAGCTGGACTCCACCGTAGCCCATGTGCTTCTGTTTCCAGGTAGTAGGTGTTGGTGTGAGCCCCAGCAGTTCAGAAGGGAGGTGGGTGCCTGCACCGATTGGCAAGGTGGTCAGTACAAGCTTCAGCAGCTGCCTAGGCCTTGGAAAGTGTGTGTGACAGTGGAAGGAATAGGAGGAACAGATAAATTTGGTTTCTTGAGATCAGACACAGGAAAAATTTTGCATTAATAGCTCGAGCGGTGCAGCAAGTCTCTCCCATCTTTCTGATTACTTCTAGCTTGCACAGCTAGAAGTTATGGCATGGTTAACAGTGCTGTACTTTGGGGTGGTGAGAGACTGGCAGTCTAGTCTCTTGAGATGCTTTTCAGACAAAAACAAGTCTTCACTCCACTGACCTTACTGGGGCCAGGATTTTACTGCAATACATGAAAACAAGGAAGTTACTGATCTTTTGACAACCTGAAACATCTTCTGATTTGAAAAAGTTTGAGCTTTGTCTGTGTTTTTATTTTTACATTGTTGTCTTGCATATTAACCAGTGACTACTATGCTGTAAAATAGTTTTAACCTACTGATTTATCCTATAAGGGCTCTTAGTTTTGTTATACCTGTGATAGAGAGACTGCAAGGAGTCAGTGTTCCATTTTTCAGTTAAAGGAGAAAAGTAGGAGTTCACTTTAACAACTAATTATTTAACGGAAATGTCTACCAGTAATAATGATATATTCAGAATTACTTTGTTTAAGCAAAATTTAATCACTATTGCACTTTGCAGAAATCTCCTTGATGATAAAGAGTTGGTGTAACAGACTTAATGCCTAGAGAAAGAAAAGGGAGGAGGTTATATTTTAACTGTATACAAAATTAAAAATGAGGTGAGSCATTCAGGAAAGGGAACACCTTCAGGTGAAAATAAGTTTGAGGGAACAATTGGTAAGTATATGATGGGCACTGCCTTCCTATTAAGTAATGTAAGGAAAAACTAGATATCTAATTTCACTGATTTTATGGTAGGCTTTATAAGAAGTGCTATTAATATATAATTCAGAATTCAGAATAATCAATGCTCACTTTACTATAATTAAGTTTTCCTGCTAACAGTTTAGTGCCAGGAGACAAGGAAGTTTAACCCAGGTCCCCCAGTGTTCTTACTCGGTAATTTAGAACCTGGCAAAATGATAAATTTTTAACACTTACAGGAGCAAGTTATATGTATATTTAGTTGTGTTTTCAATCAGTGTTACAAACTATTAACATAAATTTTTTATCGTACTTGTCTTTTTCTGAATCATTTCTATTGTAGGTGATCAAAGATTTAAAAAAAATACATTTTCCAGGTTTTACTATTTATTTTACAAGTATACTTTTTTGCCTTTTTCCCAGCTATGACATGGAAAACAGGCTCCTCATGTTTGTCTTTATGTTGTTAATGCTCAATAATTTTACATTTCTAATTTTGGGTCAGTATTCAGGTTCATTATAATGCAAATAAATATTCAAATTATATGTAATTCAAACTAAATTTCAACATTCAGTTTTTAATGATATTTAATTTGAATTCACCTACTCCTGGTTATCTCTAGTTCAGGTTAAAAAAGTCATATCTATAAAATAAAATGTAACATAAAATTCATTTTGCTGAATGCAAACCAGACTTTGTAACAGAGAAGAATCTTTACTTCTCAGTTTTCAGTCTAGGTGATATACCTTAATGAAAGCATACTACTAGATTCTCCAATTATATCAGTATTGTTCCTATAATCTCAAGATATTATAATTAACAGAATATATATGTGTGTGTGTGTGTATATATATATATATATATATATACATACAGTTTTGTATAATAGATAGTCTCTCACATTTTTACATAAAAGTTGATAAATGACAATTAAAACTTCACTTAGGCATTTGTCTCCGCTTCCTTTTAGAATTGCTCACTTAAGAAAAGTTGTGAATGTACTTATTGCAGGATTGGGAGGGCCGTTTAATCCTTTAGCAACAGAACATGCAAGAGGGTATTGCAAATATATTTCTTTGTACTATAAAGTCTTGTGATTGATGAAGCATTTTATTAATGAACAATGACTTCAAATGAATATATTTTACTTCAGAAAAGAGAGAAATAGTAAGTATTTGTGTATATCTTGCATTTATTCTTTACAATAAAGATGAGCCATTTTCTTCTATTGTTATGCCACACAAATGGATTGCAGTTTGGTTGTGGTGTTTGGGAGTGGGGTATGTATGCATAGTTGTATTATGTATTGTGATGCTTTTGTTAAATACTCATATTTTTATGTAAAAAAAGACATATCAAATGATTGAGAGAATTGAAATAAAAGCTTTTAACTGATTCAAGAATAATGGCAGAACTATGTATAGATTTTGTATAGCTTATACTATTATCTAGCAAGTCAGTTCTGTGGGGATCAGGTAGCCTCTGTTTATTTCATGATGTGTTCCAAAGAGCTGCTCTTACTAGCTCAAAAAGGAAGTGAATCACAGCTTTATAAATAAATTAATGAAATTACACTTTAAYTTAATTTTTTTTTTCTCTCTTTTCTCTCTTGTAAGTTGCAATTCAATGTTTGGAGACTGTTTTTAAGATTAACCTGGAAGATACTCATCTTGCACCTCCACAGCATTTGATAGAGATGTTCACAAATTCTTTTCACAAGGTAAGCATTGAATTTAGATTCTAGAGTTACTCTAGAATTACTACTCTAGAGTTACTCTGCCAATACGTGATAAGATTTCATATTGTATTCACAACCTTAAAGTGCTATTTAGGTCAAAACAATGTGGAAACTTTCGGAAAAAATGAAAAAAAGTGAAATTACCATAAAAGCTGGCAGAATGAGAATCTTTTGGGATGGTAGGAGGAATTAATTTCAGTCAGGCAAGGACAATTCCATATAGAATATTACTAAACAGTGGATGTCTCATTCTCACTTGAAGTTAAGCATTTTGCCCTTCCCAGAGATAATTGTCTGGAAAGTGCTTGAGGTCATCCACAGTTTTCTAATGCTCCTGATTCCCATGTGGAAATAGAGTCATTCAGTTTCAAAAAAGGCCCCATGAACACTACCCTTAAAATGTGAACTTTTAAAATGCAGACTAATAATTCACATTATATAGCAGTCTCCAGTACAGGAAGCAGACGAACCACCAGGTGGCAAAGAAGAGAGTCAGAAGTAGGAAAACCAAGACTGTAGAAACAAATCAATTACCTCTCTTCCCCTTGAATTCCTTAAAATGTGTGGTGAGCTATAAGGTTTCTTTAGTAGTGGAAAGAAAGCTATCTTTCTCTTTTAAGGATGTTTTAGTTCTTTCATGCTTTCTGTGCACTACAGAAAATCTGGTTGATTGTTGGTATAATGGTGAAATAATTCTTCCCAGGATGAAAGAAGTTTTTTAATATAATCGGGACTTATATTTTAATGAAGAAAACCTTTTTTTTTTTTTTTTTTTTTTAATGTGCAGAATGACATGCTGCCTCTTTCAGATTCTTTACCAGAGGATGTTGAAAAGGCTGACCAGCTGAAGGATGAAGGTTTGTAATTAATAAAGAAATAAACATGTTACACTCTTACTGGCTTCTGGGGATATTAAGATTTTTGGTTTATCATGGATTGTGATAGTATAGCAGCTGGGCAGTACATCCCACACAAAAACTTGAGCTTATTTTCTTTGACTGTCATGTTGTAAGAGGGATAAATGATGTGCTCTATATGGGATTTAATAAAATACAGTCTATTCTCTACCTTGCTGCTTTTTGCTCAGGAGATTGCTAAAAACTAGCAGATAACACATGAAGTCCTGGTCAACATTCTTTAGTAGAAGCTTTAAAGAATGAACAATTATTGTTCAGAATATAATGGCTTTCTCTGTCCACATAATTTCTATACAGTTTCTGCTTCATGTTGAAAAGGTTTATCTGATATCAAGCATTATATGCTAGTTGAATATTATAACATTGGTAAGGTTACTCTCAGGTTACTAGCGTCAGTATAGTATTTCACATGTTTTTTAAAGCAAATTTGTATACTTTATAAAAATCGCAGACAAGACAGTTGTTTATTTTCCCTTTGATAAGTTTTACTGCAGTGAACATAAGAAAGACAGCTGTATAGAAGAAGTCTTCACTGAGACCGAGAAGGAATCCATTTTATTTCCTCATTCAGAAAAAAAAGAAAATAGAACTGATTACTGATATGAATTGGTGTCAGATGGATTGATGCTTTGCAAATCACCTTTTTAATGACCTTTTGGTTTTCCTGACACTTATTTGGGTTTTATAGGAAAAAATAAATATGTTTTTACTTGCAAGGCAGATGTAATCCTCTTGGAAAAAAAAAAGTCAGGATAATGACTTGGAAAAAATCAGACCGTATTTTAGAATGAATTCACTCTCTTGTCTTAAAATTGGCCATCTACAGTCATTATGAATGGCAAAAAGAATGCAGACTCCATTACTGGTTCTAAAGAAAAAAAAACACCAAACAACCTTTTGCTTGTGCGTGTTGTTGAAGTTGGTCATTACCTCTTTACTTCTGAGGATATGAGTTTAAACCAGGTTAGTTCACAAGTGAAAAGAAGTAGTAACCTACCTTTTGTGCATGCTAGCTTTTCATTTTACTGTCTGCTACTGCCACCTCGTGCAGTGAAGAATACCTGCAGCACTCAGTACAATTATTGGACTTTCTAGTCCAATCCGTAACAATGGATGATCTAAGTCAGTGACTTCTGTCTTGTCATCTGTGAACCTTTGTGGATTTGTGAACTCGACCAAGAAAATGAAGTTAGTGTATGCTATGTGTTAGTCTTTGTGTGTTGTTACTAAAGCAATTCATGTCTCCACTGAAGAATTTGAAGGAGTGGGTGCTTCAACAAAAGGCCACTTAATAGGTCAGCCATTAGAGGCATTAGTAAGGAGTTCAGAAGCGCTTAAAATGCTTTGCTTGATTTCCCTTAATAAAGTTAGAGCTTCCTGTCCTGTTTTATAATGTTGCTTTTGTCCTATCAATCCTGATTTTCACACATGTATTATCTGTCACCAGTATCATGTTTTCAGTTTTGAGTACTTTTCTGCCCTGGGCTTAGGGAGATGAATTAGATGACTTGTTAAAGTCCATTTGAGCCATATCTTTTATAATTCTGTCACTTCCTGGCTTTTATCTGTGTGATCCCTTACCTGTGAATAACTTCTTTCACTTTTTCTGCCACCAGCTTGCTCCTCCTCTGCTCTCAAATCTGTCTTGTTACCTGTAGAAATTGGCTGATGAACGGTGAAACAAAATCAGATAGCTCATTTTCTTTCTTAGTCGTTATTTATGAAAACCAGGAAGTAATATAATCTCCAGACTAGTAAATGCTTGATTCTGTTTCCCTAATCTTGTGTATCTCTTGATGCTTTGTGTTAATGTAAGCTATGTAGAGAATGTGTGTGGGTTTGTATAGTATAACAGTGGGTTGATCCTAAATAGAGCTTCCAGGTATTACCACAGTATACATACTAATAATAGTTAGTATTTTCACTATAAAAAGACACACATTCATTCCTAAAGTAAAACTATTTTGTTTCTTTTTTCATTTTAAGAATTTGTGCCTGGCATTAGAATAAAATATTAGTTACTTTTCCTTTTGTCCCAAATTGCATAGTCTCAGCAGAAATGGTTGGTCTCGCTATTTTCCTGTTTTCCTTTAGCCAAATTCTGAGCTGGAGAGAGCAAGGTTGGTACCTATTTATACTAGCTCCAACTTAGTCCTGGATCTCAGGTCATTGCTGTTTCAGAGCAGTATCAGAAATTCCAACTTTAGTGGTCATTGATAGCAGTTTTGTTCTACAAAAATGTTAACTACTTCAATCTTACTGGTTGCAGTTGGAATTTTAGTTGGGCTAAAAAAATCAGTTGTTATCTTTTAACTTGTGAATCTTGCAACTCACAAGAAGATATAGTGTGCAGCAGACCTTTACCTTAAATCAAAGATGGGCTTCTAAAATATGGTACAGGYGTAGTTACATTCTGTGTACGTATTGCAGGTGTATGTGTGATTACAGTTTCAGTTTACCTTCTCACTGCCAGAGATTGCTGAATATAGTTACAGTCTCTGTTATATCACTCTTGAATAGAGGTAATTTTGTACTACACTGGTGATACTTAGTTACCTAAATTTGGTTGTGTTTTTAAGCTCTCCAACGCTCACAAATTGCAAGCATAGTTGTTTTCAGTTAGTACTGGCATCTAGGGCTGCTTGCTGCACAGTCTCTTGCATCAGAGATAGCATGCTGCACTGACTGAAAGCTTCAGCCTTTGCTTATGCAATTATTTACATCTGTAGCAACCTATTGACACTTTCCTTCTCTTGTTTATTTTGGGAGAGGGATGAAATAATTTGCCAAAATACAATYAAGTCTGTCACTCTCCTGCCAGCTTATTTCTTGACGTTGCTGGAGAGCCAGGGCTTCAGGGGTCTAGAGACCAGGGACAACCTTAGGCTTTGGGAACTCAGAATTAGGGCTTCATTTTTCTATTATTTTGTCATGGGGAAAGAAAGAAGCTACCTGCACTGCCTTGTGTCAGGACAGAAAGAATGCAACTAAGATGTATTTTCTTTTGAATGAACTCACTCCYGAATTTTCTTCCCATAGAAGAGGCAAATATGTTTCTAGTTTTTCACTGTACTAGGCTACAAAGGTTGAGAAATGGCAAACTTTCTTATGGACCAGAAATTTTGAGTTTTGATGGCTTCTTATGGTGAGAAATTTTACATCTGAATCATTTTAGGCTGTCTGTGCTATACATGCTCTTACATTATCTTAATGACTAAACTATGTGAGAGTTGCACAGAAGTGGGGCTTACATGCTGCTTGGGTTTTGGTTTTGTTTAACATTACCATGTTATATGGGTAGCTAGAGGCAAGTGGTTGGGAGATGTGAGAAGATGAGACCAAAAGGGATTTAACATATAGCCTACTGCAGTATGAGGTTTGCAAAGATATTTAGACTGATGAATCTAAATTACAATGGAGGTGTTGTGGTTGAATTGCTTTAGAACCACTTCTCAACAAACTGGTCTTTGCTTAACAGCAGAAACTACCTAGAAAGTGGTGGACTACACTGTACATAACAAACTTTTACATACATAGTAGGTACTTTTATTTGAATTATTTCATGCCAATTCTATTTAAAAGAATATATCCTGAAAAAGAGAAATCATAGCTGTCTTATGGATGTTATAGTGTGACTGTTTTGCTTTCATACATAGCACCATATCTTTTAACTACTTAAGAGTTTTCTGTAATTTATTTCAGGTAACAATCACATGAAAGAAGAAAATTATGGTGCTGCAGTGGATTGTTATACTAGAGCTATAGAACTGGATCCAAACAATGCAGTCTATTATTGCAACAGGTAAAAACAAAATAACACACCCTTTTCCTTCCTCAGACTTAATGAACATAATTTTAAAGATAAATTATGAAGTAGATGAAAACAACATGAGGTTAAAAGTAGCTGCTGTTCAGGAACTAACATGTTAAATTTGTAAACAAATCTATCTAAAAATATGAATCTTTATCAGAAATGAGCTGATCGAGTCTATATGTATTAGATACATGTGTAATATGGACTTTAAAGCCATTCATAACACTTGAGATCAGGTTTTTGTGAGTTAGAATCTCTATATTAAATCGTGATTCCAAGTCTGTTAGAAATAAGAACTTTTTTTTTTCCCCCCCCTGGTGTTCCAGTGGATCATCTGCCATCTCTTTCTCTCACAGTATTGACTTTCCCTGGAAAAAGTGTCATTAACATGAGTATAGCATTTGGGGGGACTTCAAGCATTGTTTAAGTACTCAGCATCTTTATGTAGGACCTGTTGAAAAAGTAACAAGACTATGTTATTGTAGTTTCATAGTGTAATCAATTCTTCACCATGCTACTGATATGGGACCAGATGAAGTCTGACAGAGTATGTTATCCCAAGAGCCAGGAGCATAAATATTCAGCTATACTGTCCTGAAGGCCAGTATAGGAAGATAAGCAGTATAGCCTATGAGCCCTCCTGGAAGTGACCTGTCTCTAGACAGTCAGTGTAGAGCCTCTCTGCTCTATACTGTTCAGTGCATCTGTTACCAGAAGGACTTGACAACTTGAGTGCAGTTAATCTGGCCTTGTGGCACTGTACCTAGTGGATTTTTCTGTTTTCTGAGCTATGCTTCCATTACTCAAGTTGTTTGCGATAAATACAAGTGGATGATTCAGTGTTTAGTGACAAGCATAAAGAGGCAGGGAATTCACAGTTTACTAATATTACATTAAATATTCAAGACAGTTCAGAATGTAAATCATCTATTTTCCTTGAGAAAACTGGTCACAGAAGTGATTTTAGGTTTTCAGTGGCTATATGTGATTCCAAAACCTCCCCAAATCAGAAGTTTCCTCATTAGATTGTGCTTAGGCACCAAATCTGTAGTTGTCAAATGAGAAGAAATACTTCACTGTATGTGCAACATCATCACACGTTAAATGGGTGGGGACCAAAATGCATCTTGATGTCAGTGAGCACAGTATTGTGCAAAGTTATTTAAAAGAAGGACAGGCAGTTGCTTGGAATTTTGAGGGTGATGCAGTGTGCAAATAAACATAGACCTTGTTCTTATGCTAGTTTGGAATCAGTGGAGAGTTACTGCCTCCAACAGTATTGCTTTTTATTCATAGCACTGAGAAGAAGACAAAGCTGTAATCACTCAAAGTTTTAACTGGCCATATAAATTGTCTGCCAACATGGATAAACATTTTCCGTTCAAACAATGCAAGACTAAGCATTGTCCCTGATTTTATCCATACATCTTCACTGATGTCTGTGAAGCTGGACAGGTATTTGAAAGATATACTGTAAATAGTCCTGTTCAGAAGAGATTTTAATCAATCAGACAAAACATGCAATTCAGAGGGCATCACAGGAGAAAGGATGAAATAGAATGATCTTTGTCATATTTAGCATCCCTAATAAAAGAGAAAAATGCTTCATGCAATGGAAATGGTCATTTTTACTATAGTTCTTTAAGGAAAAACATAAATTAGAATGTTTTTGAGACCTTTCAAGCTGGTAAAATTTTGAGGGTTAATCTGTTCCAATCTCCTATTTAGTTTGGGCAAGTCTTTAATCTTAAAGTATAAATGTCCACAACATTTAGTTGTGTCTCTCTGGTGTAGAGACACAATTATAATTTAGTAATTCAGAGATTACTAAGAGATGCTATCCTCATTTAGCTGTAAGCRTGAGTTGCCTCTTCGGTACAACCATGTTTCTGTAACAGAAATATGGTTTTCAGTGGAAAGTTGCTAGTTCCTTTATAATCATTATCCTGAAGCCAATTTCTGCAAGCAAGTGAAGCAGCCCTTACTGAAAGGAAATTTTAGCAGTTCTGATGTTTCAGAAAGAGAAAAGAGCAGTGAAAAATGAGGGTATCCTTTGAATGTTATGAAATGGCAGTGAAAATATACTTCTTACTGGAAAAGGGCAATTGTATAAAATATTTCTGTTTAAACAACGATTCTTTGTAAACATTCTACTATKTGAGAGTTTCAGTTCTTACAATAGGTTTTGTGATGTATTTTGTGCATAATCATGTGCTGATTCTAAAACAATTTCTTAGAATTACTTATCCTTTGTGTCCTTAGAGGTGAGCCTGTGTCCTCCAAAACCCTAGTCTAGCAATTCACTTAAGCACATATTTAATTCAGAACATTTGCGTGTCCCACTGAATTAGAGAGCTGAGGCATTTTCTRTGTAATGAATAAAAAGTCAGTAAAATTAAACACATCTGAAGTTAGTGATGGAATTGTAAATCTCTGAGCTTTTTTTCTTAGTGTTGCTTTTTGACAAAGTTGTCTCTCTTCCCTCTCTAATTTCTTTTAGGGCCGCAGCTCAAAGTAAGCTCAGCAACTACAGTGAAGCAATAAAGGATTGTGAGAGAGCCATAGCAATAGATCCAAAATACAGCAAAGCATATGGGAGAATGGGGTAAGCTAATACAAATCTGAGTAGACACTGAAGACCAAGTGTAAATCACTATAGATTTTCTGAAATCAATGGAGCTATGCTGTTCTACTTCAGCTGGCAGTCTTAGCCTGAAAGTGTTGCAATTCTCTGAAAATGATACTACTGAGCTGTCAGCTTTAAGCTTTATAGAGCCTGTTGATCTCAGCAATTTCGTATCAGTTCTAGTCGGTTTGCTTTTTCTTTTTTTTCATTTAGTTTACCAACTTTGCAAATTTATTTTAGGAAGTCAAGATATATTTATATTTATATTTATATTTTTTTTACCTCCTACCTCATTATGAGTAATAAGAATTCTGCAGTTGGAACAGTGAGTCTACTCTGCTAATGATGCTGTTAGAGAACAAAATCCTAAAAGTATTGGGGCTTTAGTGCTAACAGGAGTAGTGACTTAATTTTTCTGTTCAATAACTCTCATGAAGCAGATTTTTTAGTAAGACTATGCTATATCTCGTTAGTAACTTTTCTGAATCATGTGTGAGAGATTAACGGTATTATCCCTTTAGGCGGTGGATCTGATTGAGTGTTGTCTCAAACAATAATGCCAGGAATATTCTCCTGAATTGAATATCTACTTGAGTGAAGGGCCGTTCTGTCTGGAGACATGTAGTTTTGCATTTTCAATAATCAGAGATATTGTGAGGGTCTGGGCTGAACACTGCCTTAGACTCTTGGCTTTTGAGGTTAAGTCTATACTAGTAAATTAAAAAATGCTTGGGATTATTCTTGGGGGTCAGCTGGCACAAAATGGTCTATGTTCATATTATTAAACTCTGCTAGTCTGCATTATGGAGTGGCCAAATTCAAACTGCCTATTGCTAAATTGCCTTGACCTGTGTTAACCTCTGAACCATGCCCCAGAATTGTTTGGGATAATGCTAGCTGGCTTGGGACAAAACTGTGGCAGGGCCCATTTATCTAAGAGTAAAGATAATGGAATTCTATTACCTGAAAATCTTCCCTGACAGAGTTTATTTTACTAGTACTGGTGTAGCCTGATTGGCTTTTGAGGTGGTCTAACCCATAGTTAATTCACTTTGAAATTTTAGGGACTGTTGAATTAGTTTTGTCTTGTTTAACACTCTTTGGTTTTGCTATATGGAGACGTGATCTAGAGATCCCCAAATTTCAGTGAGATGGAGGGAAAACACAGGCTGATTTAATTGGAAGTTGGAGGTTATTTTAGAGTTTTGGATGTAAGACCAGTGTGCTTGTTGATATACAGTGTAAGTGGAATCATTCTCGGGATCAAGTTTCTCTTATTTGATAGGCTGATATATTGTTGTTATGATAGAGGATATATTTTGAGCTACAGGCTGTTGCTTAACTCAGTAGAGGGATATAATACTATAATTTGCATAAGCTGAATGAGGAAACAGTGCTTGTTTCGTATTATCTAAAAAGAAACAAGTGCAGAAGCCACCATCTCAACAAAAAATCCTGTGAAAAAGTTATGTTTTCCTACTGCATTACACAGGTGCATCAGTTTTTCTGAGGATTTGACAGAAGCTGTATGTGTGTCACAGAAAAAAACAGGTGCCACAGAAAAATGCAGAGACGAGAGCCATGTAGACAGAGATGCCTCCAGCATGACCCAGAGAAAGCACTTGTCTAGTTAGGAGGTGGGCCTGGAACTGTGAACAAAGAAACTGTTGTCCGCTGTTCTGACTCATACTGTGTTCCAAGAAGCAGGATTTTACATATTTTCTTTGTAAATAAGCATAATTGCAGCTCAGAAATACCTGTTTGTATTTCTCCCCGATCAGAAACAACTACTTTGGCAAATTAATGGGCCAAAAGGGAGAATGTTGTTTGAGAGCAACTATGTTAAGGGAGGAAACATGAAAATTGCATGGGTTACTTCAGGAGCACAGTGAGTTTCAAACTATTATCAATAAATCTCATGACAGAGTTTGTAATCACTGGAAGTAATGACTGGGACTGATGCAAGTAACACACTGAGCTCTCCTGCCTGAGACAAAAGATCTGGCAGGCTGAAACTTGTGGTTCCAATATTTGGTTCCTTGAAGCTGCAGAACTAATGTGAAGAGTATCATTCACCTTACTTACCAGTGCGTCCTTCTGAATCATCTCTTGGATCAAAACAACTGGAGGAAATGTTTAGAGGAATTCAGAGCTCATGTGAGCAGTCAGAGATGCTGGATCTGGCTTGTGCTCTCAGATTAAATCACGGTATGCCAAAGAGTTTTTAAAGAATCTTGCATGTTTGTGAAACAGACAATGCAAGATGAGTTCTTCAGGGATCCTCTACTCTGCAAAAATAAATGCTTACACTAAGCAGTAGTAGTATGATAGAAAATCTTGTTTTAACTTTGTGCTGAAGATAAAAATTAGTTGTGAGATAGTGTTTTACTTAGAGCAGAAAATGTCAATATCATTATCTTTTGATGCTGATTTATGTTCCAGCCAGGATTTTTTTATTTCACATTAGGTTGGCTCTGACTTCAGTGAATAAATATGAAGAAGCAATTACCAGTTACCAAAAAGCACTCGATCTTGATCCAGAAAACGACTCTTACAAGTCAAATTTGAAAATAGCAGAACAGAAACTAAGAGACATGTCCAGTCCTGTAAGTTAGCTCTGCATTTATTTATTTACAGTGGTTTTAACTGGGATTTTGTAGGTAAATTAATTTTCAAATGTAATTTGTTTTTAGATTGGAACTGGACTGAGTTTTGACATGGCAAGCTTGATAAACAATCCTGCCTTCATTAGTATGGTGAGTGTATTTTAAGCTTTGCATTATGTTGTTTTTATGACTGAAATTCTAAGAACTCTTGTTCAATAAGACAAGTGATCTTAGTGCTTATTATAATGGGCAATTGTTTCATTATACTGAATTTAAACTTTTCTTCTAAGTGATTTTACACTCATACCAGTAAGTGAAACTTGCATCTAGTCTAATGCTTGACTGAGTTCCAATTGATCCTCTACTACTTATGAACAAAAATATGCATAGATTAGCTATGCTGTTTTTATAGATGGCATGAATAGCAAAACACTGTCAACAGCATGGTGAAAACATCTGTCTTTTTTGTTCCCCACATAAGCAGTTAGCAATGAATACAAAAAATTTGCCTCTTAAATGAATAGCAGTTGATTCAGATGCAACCTATCCAAGATGAAAATAACCCAATACACCTTTTTTTCTTACCCTTTCAAGTTATCCCTGACTTTCCTAAGTGTGCAAAACTTTGAGATGTGCAGACAGTGAATATAAAACGGCTTTCCTTTACTTCCAATACACTGAAAAGTTGTGGTTTTCTCCCTCAGTCTTTCTCCATGCATGGCTTTCTCAGCAAAATGTTATGGATTAACTTTGAAGAATGGGATTGGGAGAAAAAAAAATCAAAAAATATTTGTTCCCTTTGAGGACCCAGTTAAAAGTTACTACCTCTCTGGCACCTCCTATAGGACAGAGCATTTCAACCAGTGCTTCAGCATGGAAAAGCACTGCATGAGAGAGAGATCAATAGATCTGGTCTAATACTGCATTCTAGATAATAGACATGGTAAGCAAGGAAGAAGTGAGTGAGTGAGTTCTCCAATGGCATTAGTGATTAAATAGCACTGGAACTCCATGTAGCACTTTGCCGGCCACGTGACTGAGTCAGTCTGCATCTGTTTAGAGTCAAAAATGTATTCTTCAATATGGAGCTAACTGGGGCAAGAATTTTTTCTATCATTTCCAGAAGATGCATGGCAAAGTAAGTAGAACAGAGGGCATTCAGTCAAGAATGAATGTGGTGGGGTGGTGGTGGTGGTTGTTGTTGTTTTAACTGACTCACTGTCTGACCTTGAGAAAATTACTTCTGACTGCCGTTTTGTGCCGAAACCTAGATCAGAGTTGTTGCTGATGCTAGAGAGAGAACAAAAGCTGAATTTGGCATTTTATATTCAACTGTAGACTAGAGAAAACAGCCGATTTACTTTGGAGATGTTTCGTGGAAATATATTTTGATCAATAAAATAAATAGTGTGCATTTCTATTTTTACATTTGACAAGATCAGTGAATGAGCAGATACTCCATTGTGCCTGTTAGTCTTGTGTTCATACAGCCATTGATTTCTGTGGGAATTACAATACTAACTTTAAAGCATCATCTGGTTTATTCTGTAGTATCTGTCCATATGCACTCTTACCCTGTGGTAAATACAGTGTGATTTTTGAGGTATCTTATTAATAAGAAATTTAATAGCTTTATTCTTACTACAAAGTAAGAAAATATTTAAGTTACCACAGAAGATATACGGTACTGCAAAACCATGATACAAAGTAAATCCACAACCTGGTTTACTCTGCAGTATTTTGTTCATGTGGCCATAGCCTTAACAGCTTGTGCCCCCTCTAGTAATAATAGCTGTAAAACTAATTTATATAATCTGGGAACCAATAAAATACAGACCTTTCCCAATAAAGCCCAAAAGCAAACTTTAGACCCTAGAAGTCTTAAGTTAATTTTTTGGTTTTAAGGTACTGGGTTTTTATGTTTCATGTCTTGATATTCTGTTTTTCATGTCTGATTCCGAATAACTGTAATAAATTGTAATTGGTATTTGTTGTCTAAAGTATAACAAATTGTGTCAGCTTCATATCCTAGAAATACTTTCCTGTAATGATTTTTTTGCTCGGGATCCTATGTCCCTATGCACATAAACTTAGCTTATAATTTGTAACAAAACATAAGATACACCTTGTGTTTTTTTCACATCTTCCTCAATGATACCTAAGTAGTAAATGTATTATAATTTCAGCTGTGTGTTGTCTATTCTAGGCAGCAAGCTTAATGCAGAATCCTCAAGTTCAACAATTGTAAGTATTAATATGGATTATCATTGAAACAAATGTCTTTAGGGGGTTGAATTAACAGAGAAAAAGTAGATAGTGCTGTTTTTCTGAAAATGTAATTTTATTTTTCATACTGTAAGTAGAACTACTGCAGTTTCTTCTTCTTGCATCTTATTTCCTCCTAGCAGTTTATTGCTTACTCTAAAGGTCCCTACATACCCCAATGCCAACCCTGTGCTAACTGTTCCAGGATGTCGGGGATGATGTCAAATGCCATCGGTGGCCCTGCTGCAGGTGTTGGTGGCCTGTCAGATTTGTCCAGCCTGATCCATGCGTAAGTGTTATGAATCACATAGTTTTAACTCTATTACATTTTTTTAGAAGCAGCATTTTATGCCATCTATTTAAAAGAGTTAGTGTCAAGCCAAATATACTGTGGACTCTCTCCATTGTATGCCTAATTATTATTAAAACTGACAAGTCCAAGACTTACTTTCTATTATCTTGTTTGCTTGCTTTGTACATTTCAATGCCAATGGCAGAACTGTGCGCCCAGTTTCACTTCCTGGTTTTCATGCACTGTTTACTTTCTAAATGCCACTTACTAAAAATGCTACTTTAAACCTTCAGGTGCTTCTGCATCTTGCTTTCATATTGCATTGATCAAATTACTACCTAGTATCCCAGATACTATTTTGAAAAGCTACAAATTACTGAGCACAGGTTGCAACACGGTCCAAAGTTGACTTCTGACTGACCATGCTCTGGCATCCTTACATTGAGAGTGGGAGGGCTGATCTTTCAGGGAACTCAGTATCTAATAAGGAGGGGAGCAGCTTTTACAAAAGCCAGGACCCAGCTCATTTATAATACGATAATGGTAATCCATCTGGAACACAGTGCACAAAAACATGTACAATTTGCTTATATGGCAAGTCCTCTTACCAGTTATACAGTTTTACTTTATTCCAGAATTCTAGCCTGTTTCAAACCATGTTTTAAGTTTTGCCCCTCCAGGGCAAAAGTAATTTATAATTCACATTATGGGAAGGAATCCACCCCCACCAAACCAAGGGCTGTTCTGACAAAAATTGTCTGCTATGCATTTACCTCTAAAAATGGTGGCTTTCCTTCAACCTGCACTGTGCTTTAAAGGTGTCTTGATAACCTCTGCTACTTGAGCAAAATGCAGAAGTTGCAGAGAATCCCATGCCAGGCTGTTCAGGAAGTAATGGAGTCTACTACTCACTTGCTTTTCCTAATAAATTAGTGTCATGCTTATCTTTTACATAGACTTAATCATACCTATTCATTTTACTCTAAGTTGCAATTGTTGTAGAGGTGGATCTGGCCTAACTGCAGCCTTATGAGGCACACAGGTGGAATGCTTTTTACTAATGACCTGCCCACAAGCACAAGTTGGCAGCAGCATACTTTACCTCTGCAAAAGCTTATAAAAGGTTGCCCTTCAGCTAGAAGAGTATTTTCCTTAAACAACTATAATGGAGCCCCTTGAAAAGAAGGGAGCAAATGACTGGAMCAGTTTTGCTAAATTTTAGTCTTAGCAAATAAGATAATACTTCTTCCTCAGTRTTATCAACTATAAGTAATAGTCCTAAAAAATGAAAATGAAGACCTGACGATGATCTTGTTTGGAGAGATTTTGATTAGATAAACCCCAAATACCACGAATGTCATCTTAGTATATAGTATTAATCTTTAGTCTTTATCTTTAGTCGTAGCTTTCTTATAATGCAGCTTTCAGTTATATTAGGATATCATATTTTCTTACAAATGCTGCTTGTCAGGGTTTTTTTCACCTGCTGTTTTACATAAAACTGTTCAACACAGGGGGCAGCAGTTTGCACAACAGATACAGCAGCAGAACCCTGAGCTCATAGAGCAACTGAGAAATCATGTCCGGAGCAGATCATTCAGTGGCAGCACTGAAGAGCATTCCTGACTTAAAGGAGGCCTATAAATTGGAATGGTGTAGAACCCCAAAATGCATACCATAGTTAGTAGCAAAAGCACCATTGTAACTCTTCTGCTTGAATAGAAGAAAGAAAATTCTTTGTGCGTGTTCTGCAAACAAGAATAAATCTGTTAAACAGATAACTTGGAACATATYGTTTATGTATAGTTACTCTTCTGAAAATTAATACACTAAATAGACTGAGTGGTTTATTAAAATCCCAACATACGTGTCATTTTCAGTATGTGCATTAGATTGATCTCCAGGGCTTTTGAGTGAAGCAGTTTTGTGGTGGACTGATAAGCTTGCATAATAGCATAATTCTAAAATCCTAGTGTAAATGCCATATTATCCTGATAGTGAAAATTTTTATGGCTGTATTCCCTGCCAAATGTGCTATTGAAACAATACATTAATCAGCCCTTCTGATATACATCTGACATGCCCCATATAACAAGCATAAATCAGTGTTGGAGTAAGGAGTGTAAAAATTAATGCTTGGGAAGCTTGTTTCTTTAAGACCGTGGCGGGGCTGAAAATGGTAACATGAAATACTTTTTGACTTCATTTGGCAGGAGGGAGGGAGATGATTGCATACAGACGAGTACCACAAAATGTACAGAAAGAGAAGATACTAATCTTAGGTAGGATAATGCACAGAAACCAAAAGGGAACTTGCTTGGGAAAAGGGAGGAGTGTTGAGAAGTTCTAGGATTTTTTACTGCCATGTATATGCTTAAATCATCATGATAGCCCTGGAGGTCAGCATTATGGCACTATTTGCATAGGCAGGGCAAACTGTAGTACATTCTATATGTATGCAGTATTTAACATAAGCTTAAAATCTTTAACTGTAATGAGCTAAAACTGGTCCCACGACTGTACAAATAATTAATATTGAAATTTATGAATGATTCTCTATATAATCTCATGTGGTAAATCACGGACTTAACTAAAAATCCTTAATTTTTTTTTTCATTATACACGTGTATCTTAAGTGATGGTTATGGTTGGTATTTCTGTCTCCACCCTGGCGTTTCTTGCTTGCCTAATCTTACTCTTTCAGATACTACTGCTTTTCTGTATTTTTATTTCATTACCTATTTTTATTCTACTTGCTGTTCACATTGCTTTCTGCTGCAAGGTACATTTGTTTTTACTTCAGGGAGCTTCTCAGCATGCACCATTTCCTTTTTGTATATCAAAACTAATTTGAGGAGCCTAAGACAAAGTGACCTCTGCTGGCTAGCCAGCCTGAAAGGAGTATGGGGAGGAGTGACAGCAAGAGACTCCCAAGTGGAGAAATACCCAGGAACTCCCGGACCTCATACATTTTATCTGATTCATCTCGCAGTCAAAAAAAGAGCATATAGAGTAGAAGCAAATGCAAWATTTGAGGCTAAGTCAGACACTTGACTCTAACAGATGCTAGTTGTTGCATCTATTGTATGAGTCTGCAGCTATTAAGACAGGAAAAAAATGGAACTGGATCCAGGGGGAAAACAAGAAAAATAGGAAATCCATAATAACATCTGTTGAATAAAGATTTAAATCTTAATAAAATGACTTAAATTTAAGACACTTTACTCAATAGTTTGCCTAAACTATTAAATTCTCATTAAAATGCTCCTCTCTTTTACTCTCTATAAAAATTGCTGTAGCTGCATTTTTGATGCTGTAGAAATAGTTATGTAAAGATTAAATGCATTTCCAGATAACAACTTCTGACTTCACATATGACAAAGAAGAGAATCCCTAAACCCTAATCCTTTTTCAGAGGTATTTCAGACTCTGTATGTAATCTCTTCAAGAAAACTGCTACTTGAAAAATTAATTCAGTTTCAGCCTGTTTGGTTACACTCAATAGACAGGATACCCTTAATAAGAACGAACTTTGGAGGCTGTAAGTGAGCTACAACTATTGTATAAACATAGCTTGGAGGAGTGTGTTCTGTCAGGAGAGAGCAGCATCACTCCTATCACATGAATCCTGTTAAATTTCATTTTTTCCTCTTACTTCTCCTTTATATTTTCAACTGCTTAAAGTGAATTCTAACTTGGATAAGGGGAACCAATGAACACAGGGTGGACTGGACAGCACTTGAGCTATCACACTCACTTTACCCTTTCTTTCTGAAAGTAATCTTCATGTAGCTGGTTATCTTTCTACTTCAAACTAGCAGCACTGTCAAGAACCCCTTGACAGTTCCTTAAGAATTGCAAAATATGAGAATAAACAACTGTCTGTAGAGGTTGTTCTGTCTTGGGTAAATATACTTTTTCCTCCTTTGATTTTTGTTGTTCATACATACAGCCCTATTAGCTTGATGGATTTATGGGAGAACTTATCCCCAAGGTAAAATGGAAATATTGGTTAATTATGCTGCAAACTACTCTTGAGATCATCTTTATAAAATGGTAATTTCCAYTTCACATACTATAATATTGTCAAGTTTACATTTTACTCCGGTACAGATTATATGCAACCAGAATATTTACCACAACTTTGATGGCATTAGCTAATCCTTAGGAATATGCTACAATTGACACAATACTTAACTTGTAAACATCCTGTTTTCTGTATAGTAACAGAAAGGGCTTTATAGCCTGAATTTAAAAAAAAAAAAAAAAAGTGGAAGAAAACTAGTAACAGTAGCTGTCATTACATGCTTTTCCATCTGAAGCCAGGAACAGAGGGACCATTTATGCTAAAATCTATTTTGCCTTGAATAGGCTAGTTTGTTTCACAATGTCATGCAACACGTCTTAATCGCAGGGCAAGGAAGGAATCTTTTCCTGTGTAATAACTGCACCTTATTTTGCACTAAAGTTTTTCATCCTGGTAGATCAAGTGGTAAACAACAATCCAAGTAAACACTGTTTTAATTTGAGGCCAATTGCAGTTTATCATTTAACTGAATAAATAAGCATTTAAATTTTTGTATTGTTACTGTTCCATCAGCAAATAAGTGTGATAAATGTTTAGAGGAGAAAATGTTTTGCACTCATGAATTGTAAACTCCTGTAACTAGCTTGCATGGAAATATATTCTTCTAACTGTACCTGATCAGAAAAACATCTAATTAAATATTCAGCATAGAAATAGTTTCAGTTGTACTTTTGGTTTTGTAATAATTAAAAAGTTAACTTCTCCACAGTCAAGGTTGCAATTGTTTTTGTTCATAAAAACCTATGTTAACTGTAATTAATTACTGTAATTTTTGCATAGTAGTTTGCCTGAAAAATCACTCATTCATACTGAGAAAGAATTTGTCTAACTTCTGAAGGAAACTTCCCACACTGCTTGAGGGCTACAGCTAGTCATAAGTCATACTGGCAAAATGCAGTTTGTCTGCCCTTTGTCTCTCTCCTACCTCTTACCACCATATGGCTAATCTCCTTTAACTTGTCATTTAACTTGAAAACAGATTATAAATAAAGTTATTTACATTTTTTGTGTGGATAGTTGTGGTTTTGCTCTGTTCTAGTCTATTGGTGTATCTACAACCAGCTTTTAATACACGTTTTAACAGGTTTACATCAGTTTTTTTTAAATACCTGCTTATGTTAGTTGCTATGTATTTTATTAGATATGTAGGATATAGTTTTAGTTCTTTTTTGTTTTATATGCGCACATTTCCTTTATTTATCCAATATTTTAAAAATGGGTTCTACACTTAATTTTCCCAGGTAAAAAAAAAAATCTTTAAAGTAAATACTTTCAAAACTGAGGTTGCTAAATGCCAATATGGCAGTTGAAAAATTTGACAGGCTAATGAGTAGAATCTTTATTATTGGATGTTTGTAAATGCTACTTAAAAGTGACCAACTTTTCTAGTTTTCTGTATTAAGTGGCTACCTTTGGGTGACCTTGGATACTTCAGCCAAAATATTTCAGTCTTTTGTCAAAACAAAGCTAGGGCAGAGTACATTTCAGTGCTTAATTAAAACTCCTGAATTCCTTCCTGCATTTGCTTTGGGGAAGAAACTTGATCTAAGGCACATACATAGGGTTTTCCTCCTTGTTTCCCTCAAGGAAATGCCCCCAATGCCTCTGGAGTGGGAGGAGCAGTTTGCACCACCTCAGTTTAACAATTAAAAATATGAGTTCTCGTACTTTAATTCTCAAATACTTGTGAATAGTGTGCCCTTTTACAGCATGCCCTATATCCCAAGGATGCACAACCCACTTAAAGTTTCTTCACTTACCTGTGCACAAGACTGCACCTAATTGGGACAGATTTGCTGTATTGCCCTTCCCAATGACTGAGCCACAGGCAGCAAGTGCTTTGGTGGATACACTGCTTTCTTGCTACTAGCACTGCAACAGTGCCAGCTGCTACACCTCTCTCATCTCATGCCTTTATGCTGCTCTAGTCCTCATGGCTATGCATGTACCATGCAAATACCCTGACGCTCCAGCTGCCCAGAAGTGTTTCTTTAGGGGGCTGGATTCTAGAAACTTGTCTGTAAAAGACCAATTCCTTCATCTGAAACAGTTCTGTCAGACCCACAACTTTTAGTTTTTAAATGTTTGAATAATTTAAGAATATTTAAAATGACTAACAAAAGTAACACGAAGTACTACTATCTCAGAGAAACTGYGTATGAATATCTTTCCCCCTGCAAGGTGACGTTATTGTAATATAATTTGCCAGAGCTGCTCTTTTTCAAAGGCTTTATTTTCAATAGATAAAATGTAAACACATCTTTTTAAAAGATTTTAAAACATTCCAAAAATGCTCAGAGAAATTAAATAAACATGCTTATGTTTATGGATATATCAGGGTTTTGTTTTTACATGTTTTAATAGGATTCAGCTGCAAAACCATAGAAGGTTGGTCCAAAAAAGCCCAGCAGAAGTATTTATAGAACTTTTTTCTTCAGCTTTCTTTTTTGACTTCTGAAGAAACTACACAGACTTGTGCAATGTCATCATACTCATATGTTCTCTTCAAAAATGTGTCTGTAAGTCTTAAGCCGGAGACACTCTAGAAAGGAAAAGCGTTTATACAAGTCATTATTAAAAAGAATTACTAAGTTTATAAAATGGGTATTTTATAACAAAGCTGTGCTATGAAGCCTTACTTGCAGTCCCTGCACTGAAGACAATAATGTAAGTGCAAGATGGAGGGATGAACCTGGGTGTAGCTTTCCAAGCTGCCTTCCTGAAACTCCACACCAGTGGATGGAGTTAGTATTGCACATCTCTAAAACCAGGTCCATAGTCCTTTCACTGTGAGGGGAAATTGGAAAAACAAGAATAAACCTAGGAGGTTTTTTTTAAGCATTCAGGGACTGCAGACATAAAACAGCTTGATTATTACTCAGGTTATTGTTAATCAAGCATTTATAATTAATTTATAAGAAGTTAAGAGTTACTGTGATGTACAGTAATTCAGTTGGACACAGTTTCATCCAATACATGAGTGTTCTTGTCAGGGATTTAACTACACTTGATGGCATAATACTGCTCATATTTTGGACTATAGGCTACAAGACTTTCACAAGAAGCAAAGGTGTGCCAAATACTTTACCTTTAGTCCCTAGCTTCAAATACTATTTATAATTACATTACATAAATTTCCCTCTACAAGCCCTTTATAAAGTACTATTGTAGATCAAAATACAGATAAAGATGTTACAAAAGACTACCTAGACAATGTTTAGCAGGCATTCTAGCAGTGCTGCAGAATTAGCAGTAAGGTCAGAACAGGTACAAATAGCATCATTTATTCTTATAAAGTTAGTTGTAGTTTAAAATAGATGTATAAGCACTAATTTTGTTTAAGAATTAAGATGATATGTGATTTAAGTGTGGGGTGAATCTTATGTGATACTGCAGCCAGTTCCATGAACTTCCAATTATATATTTTTGTAGTTTCCTAAGCCAAATGGTATTGGCAGATAATGATGGAAAAACTTTTAAAAATCACTTTACTCCAAAAGATATCATTTTATTCCATAGGTTCTAAAAAGATTTACTCCAAAAATCATCAGTTTGGTACTGCTACAACTCATAGTAAAGAGCAGGTTTGAGTTGTTTCAGGAGAAAGCATTGAAAAATTAAACAAAATAGCCACAACTTACCCGCTCAGGAAAAAGCACAAGAATCACCTGACATCATTACCTGCAATTTGTTATTTTACATGTAATGTCAAAAGGTTCTTCCAAATTTACAGTGTCTGGTATTGTCTCCAGAGAAAGCCTTACATCGCCATAACCAGGAGCCTGAGAACGTACAAGAATGCATACTTCTCAAATGCTGGCCAACAAAGTTGAAATTTTTACTACTCAGGTTTTTGTTTACTGCAACAACCTTGATATAAGAGGAATTTAAAGAAAGAAGATTGACTCTTCATGCTTTTTATCTGTACTCAGATCACAGCAGTGCTCCATCCACTACTGAATACCATCATTTTGATATGTTCAACAATTCGTTAGGCAAGGATGATCTGTGCAGGGAACAATACGCTCTTTATTACTAGGTTTTCCAGATAGTCCAAGTTCTTAAAAGTTTGCATACCCACAAATGGTGCCTGAAAAGATCAAATTTCATTCTAAGAGCTCTCTATTAAAGATAGTACATGGATAACAATGTAAGTGTAATTTTCCTGCATTAGTCCACCATTGTTCCACATCCTTAGAAAAGGCACTGTTCCCAAGAAATGACTGTTCCTTCTCCTTGCCATTTCAGTCCTCCAAGCCTCTGCCAAAATAGTTGTTAATCGCCACCTGTTAAAATGGTGCACGATATGAACACTTGTCAACTATCAAATTTTGCCAAGAGCCAAACGCATTTCATATGATTTACTAATGAACCTATGAGAAAAAGCTCTAGTTACTACCAATTCACACTGATTCAAGCCAGTAACCTGCAGATAAAAAGCCTTACATTTTCAATACCCACAAATGATAGATCAGAAGGAAAAAACGGGGAAAATTTGCCTGCCTGACAAGGCTTAATTGTGGGATATATTCAAATGCTGCTGATGGAAGGGTGCTGTAGGAAAAGTCAGGAAGAGTTACATTTACAACCCACTTAAAAAGATTTCCCTAAAGAAGCACAGAAAGCCAGTGACTGACAAGTTGGAAACAGTTTTCACTCATACACACTTCATTACAGAATGAAGACAAATGCAAGGAAATCTTAACTTGGACACTAGAGCGAGCAGAGGGGTGTTGAACTGATTAGAAGAGGGATTTCACACCAGTGGAGCAAAATAACTTTAGAGACTGGCAAGGAAGACATCTAACTATTCAGCACTGGAAAAGGACAGACATTTTCAGCTGTATTAGATGACAGGAAGGAATCTACAGGAAAAACTAATATCCGATTCTCTAAACAAGAGGTAGCTTGCCATAATATTCTATTAAGAGAGAGATTAAGAAAAAATACAATAAAAGCAGTATTTTATAGAATAATTTAGCAGCAATTGGCAAAATCAAGATAAGATCAGAGCAGATGAGAAAGAGTTAAAAGTCTAAAACAGTGCATCTCTGTTGGCCTTAACAATGAGATACAGTGGAAGAATAGATGGCTAGGGGAAAGCCTTATAAGAAAGCAACAATGAGGAAGGACAGCCTCAGTAGTATGACAAGGCACAAAGCCAGCTATTCTAGGAGAAGCTGGCAGAGGGATGAGAACACCATCTCTCCTACAGCTGTGTTCAGCAAAAAATTGTTACAAGGTAAACATGGCAAAGTCAAGGAAATTTTGACAAAAAGGAATGCCATGCACTGGYGATAGTTTATCCTCCTTAATTCACTAAGACTACATCTATGTTAACAAGTAATGCAGGAGGCAGGCCATACAGCAGAACAGTTGATGCTCACGACCTGACATCCATTCCATATGTGTTCTGGGATTTTTACTTTGGACAAACTCTAGTCTAGTCCTGAGCTGAATGCCCATTCGCAGGCGGAGCACCCTTGGCCTACTGTGGACATAGGTCATCCAGTTTAATGTCATCCAAGAAGAATGTAGTTTGTGAATTCCAAGACCACTCCACAAAGCAAACCAAAGCATGGTAAGTAGGGATGATCCAATTTTTTGTTTCAAAAATGCATTCCTGATCTGAACTCAAATGATGATGTAGAGGCACAGTACAGGTAAAATTCTGGGCCTGCTGAGGGAAACCGGTTATAGAACTAGTAAGTGGAAAAGAAGAATGACGGTAGATGAAAGGAGTCTAGAAATGAAATAATGGCATAGCACTTAAAATATCAGGGGAAGAGAAGAGGGAGCTGCATTGCACCTCAAAGGAAAAGAACAATTCTATGCTGCTTTTTCAAAAGTAGGTGTTGCTCAAAGTACAAAATATAGCTCTCAGTTAATCACTAGCACACAACAATGATGGGTGAGTAAATAAAACTAATACTCGAATGTGGAGTTTACTAATCACCAGTGGATTTCAAGTGCAATTCCCAAAGGTTCAACAAGAAGGGATTCAGAGTGACAGAATACTGACTTAGGGAGAGAAAATCTGTCTTAAGAGGGATGATAGAAAAGGTCAGTTGGAAATGAGTTTTAAGTACCAGAAGTTTTAAGTAACAGAAGTACTTGAAGGCCAGTTTCTAATCTGATGTGGTTATAAAGAGATGCCTGATATCTAAATTAAAAACAAATTTTAGTGACTTAGCTGTGAATTTCCGTGATCCAAAATTTCCTTGCCTGGTTCCAACTTCATGTGATTGATTTCCCTACAGAATTGCTCAATTTACTAGATGATTTGGAAGGGGAAGAGTGAGTGAGAAAGAGAACGAGAGCAAGCAAGCAAGCGAGAGAGAGCGTGCACGTGAGAGAGAGAACCCAATTGCAAGTTTTGTAAACAAAGATGCAATCATCAAAACAGTTTTACTTCTTTCCTCGCTTCCACCATCAATTCAAAAGATGGTGTAAGTCAAGTTTAGGCATAAAAGTAGACAGGTTGGGCAGGTGATTTAATCGGCCCAGTAATTACAACTTACAATCCATGAACAATTTATAAATCAACCAGAAGTGAATAGATTGAACTGAAAACTGTGGATCTGAAAGATAAATATTATCATACTATACATAAATATTGTTATTCAAAGAAGCTCATGTAAATCCATATGAATTAGGGAGCAGAGTTTTGTGTCAACAGCTGGCATACTTAAAGAAGTTCTTTTGTCAGTGCTCTGTAGTTTGCTGCCAGATGGCATTCAACAAGCTAATTTTACTCTAACCAACGTATTTTGTTACATAGGTTTCTTGATTCTGGCACTCAAGTGTACAATCTATTAAGTTATGTTGTTCTGTGCTGTGAAAAAAGAAAAAGGCATGTTATGTGCCAGAAAAAAAAATCCTCAAGAAAGCCCCCCAAAATGTTGCCATTCACGCCATCAAAAGGGATAAGAATCTTTTTGCTCAGCTACACTGTCTCTCAGAATACTGTTTTTTCACATTTCACACAGCAGTGTGTACTCAGTATCTGTATTAAATAACTTTCCCAAATTTGTACAAAGTATAAAGGCATGTGAATTCAGAATAAGATCCAGAAAGTAAGCAGCCTGGACTTCTCCTTCAAGTCATTATTCAATTGTTCATTTAGTTACCTTAAAACAGAGACTAACTTAAATGGATGTCTAAGTTAAAGACTTACCATTCTTTGGAGTTGGCTAGTTTGCAACCTTCCCCGTTCACCCAGGTTCGTTTTCCATACAATGTCTAGTTTCCCAATCACTGTTACACCTTTTATTACTCCAGCTTTCTCTGCAAATTCCTGCTTTGGCTTTAGGCAGTATAAATATTGACGTGTATCCATAGGCTGTAAATAAGTCCTTGCACCAAAAGTAGAAGCTCTTAAAAAAAAAAAAAAAAAAAAAAAGTGCCTTGATTTAAAGTTATTTTTAAGAGGACTTAAAGAATCCAACCTTTCTCCCCATCCCTCCGCACTTTTACTACATTTGTGATGTTTTCTTCATGATAAAACACACTTTATATTTCTGTGCTTTCACAACAGAAAACAACTCTAGAATTTATGTAGAATACTTGATCTGTAATGCCTGTAAAGGAGCATGTTTAGACCACAACAAGACAGCTGATGCAACTGAGGTAGAAAGAACAGAAGCAATCAGCTTTGTTGAATTATAATTTATTGTCTAGCCTCTTAGCATTTGGAAAACAGTGCTGGTAATTTTGAGAAGACAATCTAATCTCATTAGTCAAGGCTTGCATACAGCTCTGATAAAAGTAAAGCAAAATATATTTTAGAATAGTATATTCAAATACTGATTTATTTACAATTCAAAAAAAAACCCCAAACCAATCGTAGCAATGTTCCATCTACCACAAATATATAAATTAAATTTAACTTGTACTGCATTCTGCCTGAGATATTCATAGATTGAGTAGATGTAAAACAACATGCAAAATAACTTCAATATATATCTTTTACCCTAACAGTATGAAGAAGCAGATACAAATAAGAAAACACAGCTATACTTAAGCCAGGTATCTGATTTTGGGAGGGGCAAACACCAATATTGGAACAAAAACGGATCCAGATGCCTGCTTTGATTTTTCAGATCAGTTTGAAGACTACCCAGTCAGAGGAGGGTAGGAAAAAGCAATTGCTAGAGTTAATGCTACCTAAGAATTACTAGCATTTTGAAGCAAAGAGTTCTTCATGCTAACAATGTATTTGACAAGGTTTTAAAGCCTTATTCATGGAATGAAATAATCCAGGAAATAAACACTTAGGAGGTGCCTATATAGTACCTACCAAACTACTATTCCGCAACTTGTGAGACAGATATTACAGCAAAGGGAAATGGTCTGTTTTACAAAACTGAACACAATCATTAATTTGCTAATAAAATGCCGAAGAAGTTGCGTAAAAAGGCCAGTAACTTAATGGAGCTACTAATAAGATTAAGTGTTACTGCCTGAAACAACAGGTGCTGAAATATTACTTAACAAATTCAGGAACAAATTAAGATAGTATCACATAATAATGAGAAGGCAAGGACAACAGTAAATATGGATTAAACTCATTTTCATTTTCCTCTTTTTCAAGAGTTATTACAACTGAGTTCTCCAACACTAGTTTAACCATTTTCTCGAAGCTATTTCAGATACTAAGAACCAACAGTATGTTTCAGAGCATGAGGAAAGTTGGCATATAGGGATGGTACACTTAAAAATCCAATCCCTCCCATAAACCACAAATATACCTAACACTAGCAGCTTTTTAATATTTTAGTACAAAGTTTTCATTAATGACTGCCAGGAGCTATAGAACACAGTTTGGCTTTAAAGTCCAGTTTATCTCCAACTACTTTTGACAAGAACTACTGTATTACAATTTTCTAAAATCACTATAGCCTTTTCCATTAGATCAAAGCACAGACCTTTAAGTTTTTGCCTTCAAGACTAACAGTTCAYCCAGTATCTTCAGCAACCCGTAGTTTGGGGCTTTTTTCCACCACATTGTTCTTTAATCTCCTCTTCACCATTCTCGCCAGCCTTGAGAAGGCTTTCTCAGCTGCTTAGATTGCACACTGTGGCAGTGATCACCAAGTGGAATTTGATCCACTGGTGCAGAAAGGCATCTTATACACTGCATTCGTTAATTCTCAATATACAATACCAACTCATTCTAAAACTCTCTAAATACTTCTGCTATGCAAAATGCTGTTTGGTTCCTTCCCAGTAAATCTCAGAGAATCTCTCTCAATCTCACCAGCCCATGATTCTGATTCAGGACAAGAAACATTACAGCAAATGCATATTTGACATGTCATAAGAACAACACTCCGCTATGCTGGAGCTGAAAGCACGGACAGGCAGGGAGAGGAGAGAATTTCCACTATAGCCCATTAGAGCAGCACCAAAACTACACCTCCTCTGAAAAAACAGGAAACTGCAAAGCACAAACAGCTTAAGTTATCCTTTATCGAGACATCACAAGCTTCTGCATCCATAACTGTTTACTGAGCGTGGTAGACAATTCTTCTGGTATTTTGTGCTTTACTGATCAATGATAAATGGTATTTTAATTTATTTCCCTGTGTGACAAATTTTTATATTCTAAGATCCTGTAAGGGCACACCACTGCTCCACCTGGACTGCTGGCATGCTGGGTCTTAATCAGAACAAGTGAAAATTAGCAAGAGGCTCTTAGAAGGAAGTAGGGACAAGTCAGATGGGTCCTGTAAGGACAAAGATGTATAAACGAACAAGTCAGAAACAGGTGTGGGCTAAATTTTATAAAACTAGTATGTTTTCAATACATCCATGTTATCAATTATTTGAGGATTAAGCTGGGGATTTCTCTACTAAATAGACTTTAAACAAAGTTTTAATAGAAATTTCTACAAAAAAAMCTGTGATCACTTTTCCAGCTGAATACATCAACAGGAATTTGATCTTTCCATCAAGCAAAGAGAAGTGCAATCCTACGGTTACAGACAACTCACTAATTTTAATCCTTATATCTCATGAAATCATAATACAAAGAGTTTCAAAGTCAAGTATCAGCTACTTCCGGAATCTGAACATACCTTTCCCCTGCCGTGTCAACTGTGTTCAGTTCTGCAACGTTGTACATAATAGATGGCTCTAAAGAAACCTTCTCCATAAACATTGGAGAGGTAGTGATATTCTGAATCTGAGCTTCCAGAAACACTTCATCTGTCTGAAAAAACAGAAGTGCAAGTTCATGAAAATACAATTAGTATTATTAAAAAGATTAGACTGTCCTATTAAAAAAAAAAAAAAAAGTGTGTTTAGTTCATGCCTGCAAATCAAATTACAGTAATTAATGCAGGAAAAAAAACCCTTAATCCCAACAATAATTAATAGGAAAAGTGTTAGTCAACAGATATCTTGCAAAACAATGGATGTGGGATAATTTTGCTGTGTTCTAGCTATTGCTTTATAAAACTTTAGATTACCACTTCTCAAGACTTTCATCGCTTCAATAGCAACTCAAGTTTTATCCAAATTATTAAGAAAACAAACCCAAAAGATAATAGAATAAAGGGTAAAGAATTGTAGTGCACATTAAGGACATGCCATGCCAAGTTACTAGTGCATCAAGCTATGGAAAAAAATAAAATAAAGGTGTGTGTCTGTTGAACTTAAGTATAATAGTTCAGGTACATGCTCTGAGATTCTGTTATTATTCTGAAACATTAATGTACTGGCTTAAAATCAAATCAGCCACCTCTCTTGTTCAGCTGCATTATGCCAATGGTTACCAATACTATATGCATCCACCAATTTAACTGATGCTCTACCTTCAAAATATCCTGCAAGACATATCTGTTAAATGAAACTAATGCCTGAAGATGGTATATAAGGACCAATTCTAATACAGGAAGGAAAGCTACAGAACGTTTAAAGTTGACAAGCTAAAAACATGAAACTAGAGGTGTTTTTGTCTCCTTGTTTCTGTGGAATTATCTCTAGAATGCCAGCAATTATTGAAGGCTCAGTCTACTAGAGATACAAGCCCCTGGAGAAGTAGAAAAGGAAAACAAAAAAGCACCAATTTAAAAAAGAATGATTTAAGTACCAAATCTGCACCTGCAAGAGAGTTATCAATAAATTAGTACGAACCAGTTTAGGTATTTCATTAGGATAAATCCAAAGAATGTATTTTATGGCGAGGGTGGAAGGAAGCTTACAGTTTCCTTTTAATCAGTGTAAATAAGTGGTTTCAATACGCAAATGCAGTCCTGCTCATAAATTACAAAGTGGGACAAAATATTCTGAAGTGTTATATTCTCTAAAGGCCCTGTGTTAGAAGCAGAAATACAGAATGGCACTGGAACTATTCACTGTGCTTTTGCAACAGGTTACACACCAACTGGACAATAGCATATATACGGCAATGGAAACTTTGCAAGCTCAGTGGGTTATGGAAAGACCTTGCACTTGCAGAAGGAGCTGGAAATACCCCCAACTAAAACATAGCTCTCCTAAATAAAACAGCATGTGTGGTGTACTCACTACAATGATTATCTGACTGTCACTTAAATTGATACTGTTTATATCCCATAAATCCATTGCTCAAAATCGCCATTTACCCACATTTTAGTTGTTTTTAATGCAGCAACCAATAGCAGAAATTTAGGAAGAGCTAATTTGAAAGGGGAAAGAAAAAACAAGCAGCATAATGAAAAAGCAAGTTAGTTTCATATTATTCCCAAATTGTTTTAATAACATGATTTGAAAAAAAACTTTCAGTATTTACAGGAATGCAGTTTATTTTAATATAATCCATTAACTTAAAGCAAAATCAGACTGCAAAACTATCATACTAACTCATCAGTTGTTACATGCAGTTAGAAGTTTGAAAGCAGAGTTTCAGCTAGCAAAAGGAAGATAGAAAATACAACTGCTGCTCTCTCCTCAAACCCAATGTCTCCACCAAGTAGATATGAAAAGTCCTGCCACAGCTTACACAAGCAGTCTTGTAGTTAAATCTACATTTCAGTGTTTCAAAAAAAGACAATTTAGAATAGGATTAACTCGGTTTTCAAATAATAACTTGTAAAATCCCCTTGTCCAGTTAAAAATAAAATATCTATCTAGTAAAATTTTGGTGAGATTTTTTATAGAATGGCCCACACAAATACAAGTTTGGAATAATCAACTTTTAGTTTCAACAATGGGTATTAAAGAAAGAGTTAACCATTTAAATGATTAGCTGCACATATAAAGGATGGATGAGAAAACATCAGTTCATGATACAGAACAAACATTGCTTTTCCATTATGCTTTTAAAATAATGTCAACAATAAGCACGGAGACAGATAGACAATTAAAAAAGCATACATATTTATAAAAAAATAAATAAAAATTACCACAGAACTGAGGTCACTCTAATGGGAAAATAAAAAAGAACACATTAGAGAAATTAGGGTTAAATGTTAAAGAAAAAGGAGGCTAACTTTCAAACAAAATGCATTTCTGCATTTTTTTTGCACCATCTAAACAAGATAGCATTAGTAAGACAGAAATGTAAATAAAAATGGATGCAAACAAAGATGACAACTACCTTTGTAATAAGATATAGCTAGTATTGTTGCATGGTTACTAACTTTGCTTTAGGTTTTACTAACTGCTGTGGAACCAATCCAAAATAGAGCCTAAGGCACACAAGGTACAGATAAGGTATGGTAGAATAAACTGATCAAAAAAAAGCAGTTAGTTTCTGAGCAAGTTTAAAGTTTGTCATGAATTTAAATCCATGCAATGGGTTGTATATGAGATGGAAAAACAGTCCTTGTCATTTTACAATTTGAATTATCCATATATAAGGTCTAAAAATGAAAACAATGTGTTCTAGCAAAGCTACAATACTGCAGCTTATGACAAAATTTGGCGTAACATAATAGGAAAAACTCTTTGTTGAATAGATCCCTCAAAAAGACTAACTGTAATCACAAACTTTATTTTCTTAACTGTCTGCATGATTGTCTCCCTAGGCGTGTTTGCAGGAACAGAACCTTTACGGAGCCTTTTCCAAGGCCCACTGAAGTCAATGAGAGACTTCTCACAGACTGTAGCAGGTAGCTCAGTCGCAGGATTGCAGCAGGTTAGGGTGACAGGGCATGCATTCGTTGCATAAATTTCAGTGACCAGCTTGATTTGGATGCTATTGCAGTATGAGCAACAAGCCAGAAGATTAAGGTTCAGCATTACTTCCTTGTCTTAGAAAAGTGAAATAATTTTCTGCTAGAAATAGTAATTCAGTTTTAGTGACAGACTTTATGAATAGATAGTATAACATCTGTAACATTAATGGGAAGAGTTCAACTGATTAGTCAATCTTTAAAGACTTTTAGTTAACCAATAACTGATGCATACAATTTTTTGTTGCTCCCCTACTCCCCAGGGCAACTTTCTTTCTTAACATATAAAACAAAGGTCTCGGTGCTTCTGACAGCACTGTAGTATCACATACAGCACCTAATCAAGGACGGACTTTTCACCTTTTAATTTGTTTGACTCTTGCAATCAAAACATATAGCAGCATTATTTATACTTTCGGAAATAAAATCATAATGGTAGTATACCAGTTTGCTAGGCAAATGAAAACCCAGTTTTCAGTTAATATCATCCATAATCTTTAAAAAATATTTTAAATAAATTATGTGGATACTATGGTAATAGGAATCATGCCCTAAGCCTTGATTTTTCCTCCCTCTAAATAAATTACATGCTATATATCAAACGTCTTATAATTTACATGCTATTCATTTGCAGCAGAGGGAAAATCTTTATGCAGAACCTCCTGCATGACTCTGGACAAGACAGATCTTGGCACCTTAGATCCTTATTTGTAGACCAGACAATACAGAACATGATGCACAGGAAATTAAATTACTTGCTCATTACCACAAAGCAAGTAAATGATAATGATGGAAACACGTGTCCTGATTTCTTATCTTATGAACTACTCCTAAAGGGATATTGTGAAAGTCTACACCCTACAGAAGACCTATAGAATACACATATGCACAGRGGACATCTACAAATAAAATTATGCTGTATGTAAATTTTAAGTTTCCACCGTCTGTGTCACCTTCAATTAAAATCATCCCTTTAAGTAGTCAAAGACAGATGCTTATGTAACTCCATATAAATATTTAATGAATATAGAAGGCCATTTAATTTTGAAGCACTATGTGCAACTGCCACAAACCTAGACATTAAGTTATTTTACAGAGGGACCATATCTACATTACAGAAAAATAAAATTTCCCACAGCATGGCAAATTATTATCTGCTTTGAGTATAAGTAATCCACCTTATGCCAAGTTCTCTTCAGTCACCCTAAGAATGAAAGTTATAATTGCAAATATTTGAGTTCATGGGAAAGCAGTAAATATACAAATTTTTCAGTCAATTGCATTAAGGTTCTGACATGTCTGCCGTAGATACCATCTCTTCCCTTCTGTTCATTTATGAAAAAGGACAATGAAATGGACTTCTGATGTCTAAAACATATAAGGAAATAAATTATATCACTTCCCCCCCTCCCCCAAATAAATGATACATAACCCACCACCTAATTTTTTTCCTTTGGAGAAGATTATATTTCTAAGAAACTTTGTATTTAAGAAGTTCTTTGAATTTAACCTAACAATCATCTAATGCAAAGTAAAAAGTCCCAAACAAACAAAAAGCACACACCCAGACAAACTCAAATATAAACAGCTCACACTTACCTCGGCATTGTAGAACTTAGTCTTCACATCTAGTGGTTTGAGAACCTGAATGGAATTAAAAAAAAACAGATTTACAATTGCTTTCTCAGACATATTTAGCATTAAAAAAAAAGTTTGTTTGTAAGTGCTAGGATCTTTACTATATATTTTTTTTTCTTTAGGATCTTAAGCAGGAAAGATGCATAATGGAAGGTATGATAGAATCATCTCACCTAAAAACTCAACACAATTCGTACTATGTGCTAGCTACTTCTTATCTGCACATATGATTATCTTGCTACTGTCTGAATAATTCTCATATATCGATAATAACTACCTCTCCACTCAAGCATTCTCCTCCTATGAAAGCAGACAAATCTAGTGCACTGATTATTAGATCAATGTCTTTAAAATAACAGTACATGGTCTAGTTTCCTGGTCTGCACTTGTTTTGAAGAGGGAGCAAGAACCATGAAATATTTACAAGTCCCTCAGTATTCTGCAGCAAACAGCTTGCTTGAGGGCTCTCTAAAAATAAATGAAATAATGAATTATCAGTTTCATGTGATTAGCTTAAGTAACAAAAAATTACTAGCCTTGACTTTCTTCTCGAAAATGCAGTTATTACAATTATTAAGGAAAAAAAAAAATCACAGAACATTTTAATCCCATAAGATCTGCAAGAGAACAATTCTCTGATAAAAAGGTGATAATGAAGTACTGGTTTGGAATCACAGGATGGTTGAGGTTGGCAGGGACCTCTGGAGATCATCTAGTCCAACCCCCCAGCTCAAGCAGGGTCACCTAGACCACGTTGCACAGGATCGCGTCCAGGCAGGTTTTGAATATCTCCAGAGAAGGAGACTCCACAACCTCTCTGGGCAACCTGTTCCAGTGCTCTGTCACCCTCACAGTGAAAAAGTTTTTCCTCATGTTCAGATGGAAGCGTCTGTGTTTCAGTTTGTGCCTGTTGCTTCGCGTCCCATCACTGAGCACCACTGAAGAAGAGTCTGGTCCCAATTCAAGCTTTTGATTTTGTGCATAAAGCCACTACAGTTAACTCAAAATAGTTAATACATTCAAATGTGAAATGGATATAGATTGATATAACTGAAAAAAACCAAAAAACTTCTATTATACTTGTCAGGAAAGAAACTTAAATTGTCTTGCTCAAGACATCTATCTTGCTTTACACAAGGAAGATTTTCTTCAGTTTACATATAAGTAGGGGTCAAATCGAGATGCAGTACAAAGTTCTGAGTTGTGAACAAAATTTTTAGCCTGAACAAATCAAAGTTAAAAAGGAGTCCTCATGGAGCTTTTTGCATGGTAATAGGCATAATGTTGAAAATTTCCAAATAATCATAACTCACTCCCTTTAGTCAGGGGGAGGGGGGGAATCAAAACATCAATTTTTTTTTAAAGTAGTTTTCTTCAGTCAGTTCCTTATTAATTTCCCTAAATTCTGAAATTTCCTACTTTCCTTTGATCTGATAAACTGAGTCTTTCAATTAATTCCAGTAAATTTCAAATGGCATTCCATTAAAAATCAAATAATTATTGTTAGGTTCACAAAAAAACCCTACACAGTATCATTCCTTTTCCATGCAGACATAACAGCGTTAATTACTCAGAGAAAGTTTTGCAACAGGAAGGCACTATTGGCCAATACAAAAGTACACATATGGCTGAAAAATAAGCTATTTGAAAACAAACTATAACACCAGTTCGAGACCCTGAAAAACATAATGGAAAATCACAAGCATCTGTCAAGCAGAAAATGCTTTTTATGTTATAAAGTATCTGGTGGCACCTCTATCACTAGAGCAGCCATCAATTCCCATTATAAAGACCCTGTTCAGTTTTTTTGTTTTCAGATTTTCCAGCCTGGGTCTCCATGTCTCATATTAAACTTTTAAAAATAGCAACCAAAATTGTTCAGCTAAGGATTTTTCTGATAATAGTTCAAAGAATATTTATATAACGGTGTTAAAGGATATATATTCTTTTTGAGACATTCTTGTGCTTCCTTCTTTGAAGGAAGAGCTTGAAATTTGACAGATAAATGGCCTTAGCTGTTTTGAGTCCTGCCATTAAAGGTGCCCATGTTTGTTTGATTAAGTTATAAAACATACAGAAATTACAATCTGCATGCAGACATCTGAAAACTTTGTCTGCATAAATGCCCATATCAAATGCAATAAAGGAGACAAGTCCACAAGCTTGAACAAGGCTCTGGAAAGAACAAGGGAGGGAGAGAAGATAAGAACTGGGAGCCTACAGATGCGTACATCAGAGCAATCAAAGAGAGCCTGGAGGCAACAAGGGACAGAATACTAAACAGCTGGGGACAAAAAAATGGAGAAATTGAGAACAAGGGAAACAATTTTGCAAGGAGAATAAGACAAAATCCCAAAAGATGAAAATTGGCTTCAGTAAAGATGAAGAAACACTGCAGAGTTTAGAGGAGAGTATGACACAAAAGCAGGTAGGGATCATCTCCTAGGATCATATGGAAACATCTTGCCTAATCAGTATCTGCCATTTCAAGGCCCACAAGTACTAATATCACTCTTTACTATTCTTTGTCTGTGGCACGCAGCAATTTAGCCTTCTAAAGACTGAAATACTTTTGTCTAAATATAAGTAAATAGATTGAATATAAAACTAGAACACTAAAATGAAATAATCCATAACTTGCAAAAGATACAAGTCTAAATGGCATAATGTTCCTGTACTGCCAGAAACTCTACAAGAGTATCTCAAAATGTATTCAGTAAAGCATGTCCCCTAATTCTCCTTTCTCTGGAAAAGGGCCCACAATTCGCCAAGTCTCATCATACRTCTCAGAAAACAAACATCCATTAAATACATGGCTAAAATGTACTCTTTTCTGCTAGAACTAGTCTACGGATAATGGTAATTTCCTGCTTTCATCAGTTACTCTAATCGAGTCTTGAAATCTGTGTGGCAGAACAAACGGTTTCAACTCTATCAATTACTTGTATGGCTATTAGTAAGATGCAACACATTAGACTTGTTTTCCTAGTTTCCTGTAAAAAACAAACAAAACCATTAAGTTCCATTAAAAAAAAAGTTAAACTAAAAGAAAACCAGAATTTCAAAATCTTAAACTCAAAGGTTAAGTGTGTCAGAATTAGAACAGATAATACTTGTTCTGTTAAAAGAACCTGGCTGCTATAAAACTATTTTTCTGAAAAATAATTTGTATTGATTTTTCTTTTCCAATCAATGAAAAGAGATTAATATTTACTGCTTCTGAAAAGTGCATGGTAATTAGAAATCATCAGTTCACGTAAAGTTTGAAGCAATACTCTTTCACTGGTTCAGCTTTCAAAGTCAAATACATTTTTACAGTATGTAAAAGTACTTTAGAAATATCAACTGTTTTAAAAATGCCAGTTTTCCAGACCTACCCACTTATTACAAGCACATGTTCTTCTGTACAATACCTGAAATTTGAAGAACTTTCTGAAGTACATCTTCTCTCCCGTCTGTGTAGTGTAACTTACTGCACAAACTAAGCTGAAATAAAAAGATTTTTAAATAATTTTTGATCTATTTTAGATTCCATGCCTCTATCAAAGTAGAAATAGTTTAGTATTCATGTGCTGCAGTTTCATTTAAGCTTGATTATAGCTCTGCAATGATTTAAAAATTTCAGAGAAAAATGCAAGTTAGAAGATTTAAAAACATTACATGTGTGTTCCTATTTCCTTTACTTCATGATGAATCACATCATCAATACAACAGTCAGGTTTAAGTTCTGCCACTGCAGCACTAGAAGCTGAAAGATTCAAGCGCTGAGAACTTGTCTGAAGATCAGCCTGGGAATAGAAAAACAAAGCATTGGTTATAAACACAGCTACTTAAAGCACTCTAAAGAAAAACAACTTGTTTTGAAAAGTACTAGATTTCACAGAGGATTTTGTGCCCTGTACCCTTTTTCACACATAAAACAACTTAGACATGTAACTTGACAAAGCTAAAGATAATTTAAAAAAAAAATACATAAAGAGTCCAATCCTTTAACATGCAGCTCACAAAACCTCCACTTACTTTTGAGTTCCCACGGTATGAAACATTTGTAGGATTTCTGTTCTCAACGTATTATTTGTTTGACAGAAAAGCAAAAACCATGACGCACTGAAGAACTCATTTGAAATACAAGTCAAATACAAATCAATATGTACTTTACAGAGACTTGCTTTGATGATCTCATTGAAAGTGCAACCAGTAAAGAATACAACTCCAACTTGTTTTGGTTGTGGAAGTTCTGCTACACCAATTCTCTACAGAAGCTTTACAACCTATCCATTTTTTTGCTACAGCTCCAAAGTTTTATTATAATGTTTAAAGATTTTTATAATCTTTTCTATTTTTATGTCTTTTTGTTTCCAGGGGTATTTTCTGGATTGGAAAAAAATGTGACAGATATTTCCTAAACTCTATGTATTAGTGCTAAATGCATCAGATACTGTCAGAAAACACTCAATACATTTTTTATAAATCTAGGAAGTAGATGTATTTTCACCTACCTTTACCAATATGTCCTTGACAATTTGATTACTATCATTATGTACACTAATGTAACTGGAAAACGTCTCTCCCAGAAATATATTTCTGTGTTTTAAAAAAAAAGTATATTTAGCAACAATTATTTTAAACAAAAAATAACACAGAACATTCTACTAAAACCTCTTTAAGTTCAATTTCTTTTTATTAATTTTGAAACTGTTCAGCAATCTCATCTATACCAATTACTGGCTCCAGTTCTTAAAATGCTACATAGAGGTAGCCTATAAAGGCCATGGAAGAGAACTACATAGAAGTCACAGTAAACCCTGCTCAGAGCACACCTAGTCAACACGGTGCTTAAATCACAGGCAAGAGATTCTATTATGGGAATCCCATTTGCTATGATTATGGAGCGGCATCAGACATGGTGGTTTAGAAGATTTTTCTCTTTTTTATTTTTCCAGTATCCACAAGCCAATAGAATTCCTCCTAAGAGTCAAATGTGAGAATAGATTGAGATTGTCAGATCAAGTCCTAAGGTATACTGGCAATTTCACATCCATACCTCTAAACTTCAAACTTCCAAGAGAAACAATTTCAGAAGAGAACCAACAAATCAGAAAGTTTTACTAAAAAAATCTGAATAGAATAAGAAGATGGCTTTCAGTACCCACTAAAATCACTGGAGCAAACCTTGTTAGTATGAACTGCGGTTTATAGCACTGTAAAAATTCACCCATAGACACAAATTTCTCTCAATTTTCAGTTCCTATTACATTCACAGTCAAGCTACAGACAACAAACATTATCCAGTATAGGTTTATATCTTATTTCATGCTGTAAATCAAGCCACAAGTTTCTTTTTTCTAAAAAACACTGAGCACTTCACTATATTACTATGATGCATGTTCATAAAAAAAAGTAATGAACATATTACTGTTAAATGAATCCTAAACCTTGTATATTATATGTTGCAGTTATAATAAGTTGTTCTTACCCAAAATTCTGAGGCAAAGTCAGCATTTCTCCTAGCATCAAAGTTTCTGCTCCACTTACAGTAGAAGGATCATCTTTCATGAGCTGGTTAAATAGATTACCTGTAGAAACATGAAATTGTTAAAATCAAAATATTTCCAAGTCTAGAACCATGTCTACATGTAACTTACAACATTTAACTACTTATTTAGATGTAATTTATTTTAGACATATTTGTTTTGCAATCAATGTATTTAGGCATAAATTAGAGATCTATATGCCTGCTTATAACAGAATTCTCTTTCCTTGGTTCATTCCTTGCCTCCTTCTTACACTTGACTTCTAGACTGCACCTATTACTGAGGAACAACCYGTGAACTTCTGATTTAACAGCTCTCTATACACCAAGGATAAAGTGTATAGCAGTGATTCTTGCAAAATCATTTTCCATAGTCTGAGCATTAATGCATTCATTCTAACTAGCAAGGCCATTTTCTCCAGATAAAGATGACTAACTCCAAACTTTTGTTTATGCATTTGTCCGTCTTACAGCTGCTGTCCACGTTAAATCACCTATATGAAATAAATACTCTTTTGGTAATGGCTATAGGAAAATACCAAGGTGATCCTCTAAAACTCTTGACCTACAACTATATGCTCCCCACCATGCCCATATTCTACAGGAATATTATGTCTTAATCACTCAAACTTCAAGGTCATATGTTTACAATATACCCACCAAGTTGTAGGTCAAGAGTTTTAGAGGTATTTATTATTTATATACCTTGGTATTTTCCTATAGCCATTACCAAAAGAATATTTATTTCATACAATATACTGTCATTTCAGATTACAAACTATGGGAGATCATAAGATTCTTGTGGCATCTAAGTCACAGATGCTCACATGGCATAGATCTGCTAACATGTAGACAACAATCAGTTAGCAGAAAAGACGTACCTGGCAAATCTCTCTCTTCACAAGTCACCGGAATATTAGTGAATAAAGTAGGCTTGGTTAGCCTCATCACTGAAATCAGAAAATAAACCAGAGGTCAATGAAACAAGTATCTTTGGATTTTATTTTAAGTATAATTTTGTCTTGCTTTCCTTCCACAAAAATAAAGTTCTTAAAAAAAAAAAAAAAAAAANGAGAGGGAGGGGGAGAGACAGAGAGAGGGGGAGAGACAGAGAGAAGGACCAAACCTCATCTTGAAAGGGAGAAACACCTCTTTGGATCATCAGGTTACTTTCAACCTAACAAAATTCTCTGCTACTGTGAGATCCAAGAGCACTGGTGATGCCACTGCTCTTTTTGCTTTATTTGCTTGACACATCAGTTTTTACTGCTTTCAATCTAATACGCTAAAGGCCTTATATCTGTTACAGGGTAGTGTTAACAGTTTTGCAGCCTTTTGTAGAAACATACTGGTTTCATTGCTTTGTGGACTCTTCTAACCTAATGACCAATACAGACCCTTTCAGTCACGCACTCCGGGATACATGGAATTCCATTTACTGCCTAATCTTCAGAACATATGCAAGAGAGAGTTACAGGTTTAAGATCCCAGATTTATACAACTGTTTTTTCTTTTAGTCACAATTCTAAAATCAAACCAGCAAAGCAATAACAAAAGACTTGGCAGCCCACTCACAAAAACTATTTTATCAATACTGACAGAATAAAATTGAGATTTTACTCACTATTAAAAAGTCCCTATTCCAGGAAAGTAGAACTTGGGAAGGCTATTTTAACTCACAATACTCAAAATTATATGATTTTTATTTATATTGCACATAAGAAATGTTGCTTCTTAAAAGAATTCCTCCCAATTCATACGACTCAATGGTCCTAATCTTGCATATAACTCCAGATAAAAGCACTCACATGAAAGCTGAGCATTTGTGACCTTAGGTGTTGATCTGAATATGTAAAAATCACTGTTTATTTTTTCCTTTGAACTTTTGAAATATAAAAACATATATTTTCTGAAAACAAAGTAAAAAAAAACTTGGGATTTTTCTTGAACACAACAAGTTAATCAACAGCCTTGTGCTGAACCATGTATTGCACTTTTATCTTTATTTATTGTACTTTTGTGGCACCTTGTATGTTATGTCAGCATTCACTATTTCCAACTGCGTAAAATAATCAATTGTTTTGATACATTTTTGTGTGAAGCAATGGGCAGTAGTAGCTCACAATAACTTACACTTCCCTAGAGAAGACCTAGGCAAATTTGCCAGTGTTGACACTAATCAATCTCAGTTTTCAAGTAAAAGGAAATACATCGTCTTTGTAACAGGGAAAAGTTGAAAAACACGACCTCTGAAGGCTCAGAACAAAGTAAATAAAAAGCCCCCAAAAAACAAAAACAGAGTAAATGGAGAAACAGATTCAACACTGAAACTTGAAAAAGAAAGATAATGAATTATATATGCACATGAGCTAAGCATTTCCAGAACACTTCAAAATGAAGTTCTGTGTTTCAACTTGTACATCAGGGCTACCCAAGACTGTAATAATTTTATAAAGAAAATAAATGCGGTGTTCACTCCTTACTACTCTACCATGAGGTGCTCCCAACTAGCAGTGCACGTACCATTATTAATATAAAAGCAAGCCAAAGTGGCAGAAGGCTGAAAGCTACCCCGGGAAAGGGGACACCGATCACTGCTGGCATTTGGCAAAAGGTTTGTTTACCTCTGTTCTGGGTGCCTTAAGCAAACAGAATAGCACTGCATTATTGCCAGCTACCTAACTCTATTCAGCTCTACAGTAAGCTCATGAACTAGTACTTGCTAACTCTTTCTAAAGAAGCAACTGATGCTCAAGTTTAATAACATGCCTAAAACAAGGATAACAAGCAATAAACAGCGATAAAAATCATCTCTGCATGAAGTCAAAGCACAAATTAATCATGTAGAATATGATTTTATCATTACCGAATTAATATTAGAAAATACAGTATCTTTGCAGGACTACCTATTCTTGCTTAACAAATCTTTCCTTTAAGAACATAGATACAAAATATAACACTAAATAAAACAAAATCCAAATGATGCTGCATTCCACCCCATTATTTCTTTTTAAATTCTGACTGTAAAAAGTAACTTTGTTACTACTTATCTTTAAGATCAGGAAAACAATTTCAGTGAAATAATCTGTCGATATAACTTTAAAACTAATAACGACCCTGAGTTACTCTAGCCAGCGTTTCACTTCAGTTTTACTATGGGTAATCTTAAATCTCAAATAACAGCCCTGAATATCAATACGAGACTCCTTGAACATTCAGTCATAGTTTAGAAACACATGCCAATAACAAACATGAGCAATATCATAAATTCTAAACTGCAAACCAATAGGTATCTCTACAATAAAATATTGTTATTCCAACATAAGGACGTCATACAAATAAAAACTGCTAGTTAAAGCCTAAGGGGGGCTTATTTAGTTTTCCCATAGGGGGATCTCCTGAGGTTATACTTATGGGCACTTCAATTTGATGAAACAGTCTTTATGACAATTTAACAATCTGAGATTACCCTTCACTCACTATTTTCCCTTTTTTTCCCCAGATGCCACAGACCCTTATCTCCAGCTACAACAGAATTATCCGAAGAGGATTTAATAGGATTCCCTATGAGAAATACAGACCCATGCAGTTATACAGATACCAGTTTACTTGCTCCACTGACCTTCCAAACACAGTAGGGAGCAAGGCCAGTGTGACCTTGAAACAGTTTATTCTTTCAGATGACAAAAAGTCATACTGAACTCAGCCCTTCACCAAAATATACATTCAGATCCTCAGAGACCATTGCCTTCTATAACAACAACAAACAGGTTTACAGGTAGAAGCCTGATCTCTTAATTTCCTGACTTGCCGGGGGAAGTTAGTGCTTTTTTGTTTCCCAGTACAATTAGAGGCTCCACCATAGGTCACAGACCAAAGACCAGCAACCTCAGAAAAAAATATTAGTAAAAAAGTCATAAAATAGAAAACAATAAAGATGTCCACTATTCCAGAGCATTCAGCTTCCACTGGAACTTTCATTAATATTTCTGCAAAACTACTAACATCATCATTAAGACAGTGTTTGAACAGAATGGAAAGTATTATTTAACTTTTGCATTTAAAGTTTTTATTTAATGTATTTAATTTTAATTCCTTCATAAAAGAACTATTACCAGGAAATATTTAGATCTTGACAATCTTGGTGGAAAAAAAAAAAACACTGTTCTTTATAGTGATAATAACAACCCATTTCAAAACATCTTTTCCTTTTCCTTCTAATTTCAACCAAAACAGCACAGTGAGGAAGTACTTGGCTTGACTGAAAGCATAACTTTTATTATCCAGCACAGCTTGCCATAACAGTCTAGACAACAGACTTTTTTTCCTAGACATCTGATGTAGAGAAAAGCTACATAAATGCAGTTCTAATCCAAACAGAAACATACTAATCTTAATAGAAGCACTATAAGATTCCTGGTCAAATACAGTTAAATAAAGAAAAACTGTAACAAAATAATATTAAATAGTTTCCTGCTCTTTAATTTATTGGTTGTTCCAAAGTCTGTATTTTCTAAGCTGCTTAAAAATTCTAGTACTTCAGACAGCAATATTATTATGGAACTCTATCTTAAAATTATAAGCTAAAAATAATTCCAAATTTATGCACAAGCAAATTCATTTTCTCAGTAAGGCTTAGCCTTTCCCTAAGAATATTTCTAACATATTCACAGTATAATATATCACAGAAAATCCATATCTGGCCCACAGATCTTTGGATTGTAGCATTGCAAGATGGCAATTCATTCCGTTTGATGAGCCTATTCAATTTTACCCAGATGTCCTCCAAAGTTTGATTATTACAGATAGATTGTTCGATTGTCCACTTTGCTCTATAAAATACATGCAGTTTCAGTCTTTCCAAATTATTCTGCAGTTCTTGAGACAAAGGAAGAATCTTTTCTTTGATCTTAGCATTAGGGAGAGAGACACTCCAAGACCTTTTCAATTTTTGTTTTCCATTAGATGGTGGTTCTTCTTGATTCGCCAAGTTAATTGGTCTGTGAACAGTTTGAGCTTCGATTAAAGTCTGCTCATGTCTCATGTTAGACTGAAACTCAAGGAGATTTTTTGTGCAGTCATAATCAGGAGATCCTACAATATATTCTGAAGCTGTAGAAAGTTGTTTCAATTCTTCTGCTTCCTCACAAGAGATAATAGGTGGCTGCCTTTTGGGTTTGAAGGGAAGTCTGTATAAATCATTTGGAAACCAGGGTGTAAATCTTGGTAACTGACGGATGGGAAACTCCTTCATTGCTGCTTCTGCAAATTTTTGCAGTTTTATTAGATCTCTCTGGTGTGGTCGATAATGCAAGACCACTTCCATGCTTGCACTGCAGACATCCAGTTATTCTTAGTAAAAGGAACAGTCTCTTGATTAGGATTCTCAAATCTAGACTGAAACACATCTTATTTACAAGAATTTCCTTGCCTCGTGCTGCAAAGACCAGTGGAAAACGGGACCTAAAGCAGAAGTATTATAAAGAATAAGATACTACCATATTAAGAAACATATTGCTAGGATATTTTGTAAAAAAGCAACATGTTGTAAAAATAAACTAGAGATACGTATCAGAACACTTCTACTTTACCCATGCTGAACATTAGTGACTGTATCCCATCATTGCCAGCATAACTTCAATACACAGAACATTACCTGTACACACACAGTTTGCTCAGTGCTGTCCCTCCTGAGAGTAGTTTTTCATATATGTGTCCCTTTCACTGTCACCATCTCATCTTTGTCATCCACTAAGATCCATCGTTATTCTTGTCATATCTTTGTGGAGAATATTAAAATGATTCTTTTTCCAGTTAAGGACAACTCAGAAGTTGTCTCAGATCTCAAATTTTCCATACTAAGGTAACAATTCTCTTTTCCCAAAGATTACTATGCACACATATGGCACTATATTACCAACATGTATATCAAGGCATGAAGTGAAAGTAAAATAATTCATTTAAAATATTACCATCATTAATAAGACACACAATTACCACTATCTATTATATCAGATCTGCCAGTCAAATCTACTTAAAGAAAGTCCTTCCTGAAATAGTACTGACAAGTATAACTGTCTTTGAAGTTGCAGGTTAAAGGGGAAGTGCTATGGACAAACAGCATTTGTGTCTGATTTTTTTTTCCATTTTATATCAGAACTGTACGTTTAGTTTTACTCTCAAAGCTTTTGAGCCATACATGCAGCCATTCTTTTCAAATAATTTAAGGACACATTTTATATTTTAAAAATATCAACATTTCTTTCTTTCATGGGAAAATTATACTATGTTTTCCTTCCCCCCCGTTCCCCACAAACACTACCACGAAACATAACATAAAACACATGCACTCTTTTGCACTCCATTTTTTTTCCCCCTAAACAAGTTTGCAATCCTGCCAGGCTCTCCACCAGACACTGGCAATGGACAATAACGTTTAAAACAATAAAACCTAGTATTGCTTAATCATTGTACCATCAAGATTTTGCTAAAAATATACACAATGCAAAGAAATCCAGATGCTTTTTCACTTCTATTTGCAAAATCTATAGCCTGGACACTGCACTAAGTTCAATATGAACCCAAGGATTCTACTGATTTTTCACAACAGCCAAACGACGATATATCATAGAAGTTTTTGCTTTGAATTAATTACTATCAATATGCATTTCTAGTGGTGGCTGATGCTGTTTCATGTTCTGGGTTTTTGGTTTTGAATGCATCTGTGTGTGTGTGTACACACATATATGAAAAAAAGCTTGTTATTATTTTAGAGTAAAATCTGTTAATCATAATTCAAACAGGTAGACAGCATAAAAACTCTCTCCAGGAGCATTGTAAAACTAGTGTATTGACAGAAAATGGATTCTGAAGTCATCTACACATGTGCACTACTTCATGAGACTGGATGGTCTCACCAGTTTGCGTAATTGAAGCTGTAACTATTCAGTACACTTACATAACAAGCTACATTTATTTTCAAAACAAGCACTGTTAGAAAAGAAAAAATAAATATATATTTTTTTGACTGAAGTAAGGTGAAAGTAGTTTCAGGCTTTTCAGTACTTTGATTGCTAACTCATTGGTACGCAACTGCCAGTAGAAATATCAATTTCTTTACAGAGCTGTCTTGATTTTTACACTAACTTCTGTAAGGTACCTGACAGGCACCTACATTTTTATTTTCACCTCTGCGACACTTGAATAAAGGCAGCAGCTGTCCATTGAGCAAAGGGCTAAAAGGGCAAAAAGCTCTCTAAACTGCAACGGAAATCTAAAAAAGGTTTTCACTGCAGCTGCCGAAGCGGTTTTGCGAAATGCAGATGAACCGAAACCCCCCAGGGCCCCATCGGGCCAGGAGCCCACCCATGAGCAAAGAAGGACGGGTCCCCAAACCGCTCCGCCGCCCCCCGCTCCGCCCGAGGGCCCCGGTGCCCGCGGTGCCGCTCCCCGCCCCCCCGCCCCGCGCCCCGGGCGCACAGCGAGCCGCCCGCCTGAAGGCGCCGGCCGGCCGCCCTCCCGGCGCGGCGCGGCGCGGGCCCCTCCCCAAGGCGGCCCTGGGAGAGGCCCGCACAGCCCGGGAGGGGCGGGCGGGCGGCGCGGCGCGACGGGCCCGGCCGGCCGCGCTGCCGGTACCTTTCAGAGCCAGCAAGTGCTCCTGCTTGGGCTGGTTGACATCCATGGCGCCGGCCTGCAGCCGCCTACGGCAGGGCAGTTAGGCCAAAATTCCTCCAGGGGCGAAAAGCGCGCGACCAGCAGACACGGAACACATTTGTAAAGCCTGGGCGCTGCAAATACTTCTGAACCCGGAAATGGCCGTCCCAGGGTGCAACTCGTCACCACCCGGCGCCGGCGGGGCGCAGGCGGAACTACTGTCCCCAGACTGCATTGCCCGCCCCCCCTCGCCCGCGGCTGCCGATGTCATGGGCGGGACGGCGGGACGCAGAGGCTTCTCCGAGGAAACTGGCCTCCCTGTCGCAGTGCATGCTGGGATATGCAGTCCTCGAGAAGCGCTGGGCGGGGTCTGTGCCGCGCGGCACGATGGGAACGGTAGTTCTCTGATGCGAGGCCCCGGAGCCGGTCGCAGACCCGGAGGGGGGAGCGCATGCGCCCTGCCCACTGCCGGGGCGGTGCCTGAGGGGCGGTGCGGGTTCCCACCGCCCCCTTCCTGCCGGTGGCCGCGTGGCTCCGCCCTCCCCAAGATGGCGGCGCTGGGTGTAAACAAGGTCGGAGCCGGCGCTGGGCTGGACGGCGGCCGGGGGCCCGGCGGCTGCAGCCGAGGGCCGGTTGGCGCTGCCGTGAAGGTGAGGAGGGCCGCCTTCTCCGTCCCGTCCGCCGCTGCCGCCGTCGCCGCCGCCCCTGGCGAGAGAAGGGAGAGCGCAGGGGCTCCGGGGCCGCTGCCTGAGGCGGCGGGGCCCCGGGCAGGGCAGCGCCGCGCCCCCGCGGGCCTTGCGGCGGAGGGGGCGGCCGGACGGCCGCCTCGGAACGGGGAGCTTTGTAAGCGGGCGCGAGTAACGCCTGGCTTCCCCGGGGGCCCCGGGAGGGCTTTGGGGCGGCTCGCGGGTAGGGCTGCGCACGGGCACAGCTGTCCTGCGGGTGGTCGCTTTTGTAAGGGATGAGCGCTCTTACTTTTACATTAACGAGTTAAGATGTTCCTGCCACCTTCCTCCTGGGTTTGTAGCCTCATCAATGCTAATTTGATGTGACTGACCTTTTTATGTAGATCAGCTGTGAAAAGAAGTTTTCTCCACCAGCTGCCTGTCTACTTTGGAAGGGTCTTTTCCTCCATTTCCTTCTAGCAAACTTCTGCTTACTCATTTGTGCTGGGTGCCCAGTGAATTGTTCCTGTGGCTGTGCATTAGTTGAAGTGTGCAAAAACTAATGCTGATGAGGTGGCATTCCAAAGAGTTGAAATGTTCTGTTCTCTTCTATTTTGTTGTTGCTGTTGTTTAATGGATCAGTATTTGTGTAAACAAAAAACTGCACACCTGTGTGCTGTGGTTGCAGGAACTTTCATAAAATATGTTACATGGTGTTACATGGCTTCTTATGTGAAGTTTGGCTTTTTTGTCAACTTGGAAACAAATACAATCTCTTATTAAATTATAGGTTCTTGAGTGTGGAGTCTGTGAAGATGTATTTTCTTTGCAAGGTGACAAAGTTCCCCGGCTGCTTTTGTGTGGCCATACTGTCTGCCATGACTGTCTTACCCGGCTTCCCCTTCATGGTAGAGCAGTTCGTTGTCCTTTTGATCGACAAGTTACTGAACTAGGTAAGAGAATGTAATTCTAAAACTCAAAAAAAAAATAAATAAATAAATCAGCCAAGGATAGATAGAAGACTCTGAAGTTATAGGGAAAAAATGTGCAAAAGTTTATTCCTGTTTGTGGGCCAGCAGACTACATTGTATGCTATCAGAGCCTTTATAATTCGTACCTTTTGATTTTGTTCAAAATCCATGAAAAGGGGGGAAGTAGAGAAAAAGGGAAGTGAATGGTGGATGGTATAGGTGTATAGTGTGCAGGAACCAATGATATGGGTGTGCTAAATGGGTTGTTTTTGTGCAATAGTCCTTCTTAATGTTACATTTCACTAATAACTAATATTTCAAGTAATGAATGTGGAATGTTCATTTGATTCAGAGAAGCTCATAACACTGTTAAATGTTAGTAAAATAGATATGTTTAAAAAAAAGTCGTAAGTTTTTATTTCTTCCTGGAACCTGGGCCTGCAAGCTTTATACCTTAAAGTCTTGTAAACTTATATTTACAAAGTGACTAGTCTATTTTAAATTAGTGTTGGAGGGTTCCTGAATGGCTCTTGGATTCCTGTTGTCCTAAATGCTAAACAAACCATGCAATTAGTAGTTTCTTTATTGAAGTAGATTGGTCTGGATTAATGATGAATTGTTAGAAAGGGAGGGGCCAATGATAACAAATATGTTTTTAATTTGTAAAATAGCTCTATATATGAAATAACTGACTGATAGTGGCAAGCTATCAACAGGAATTTCATTACAGTCGAAGTGTCTCCAGAGAATATTTGAAAGAATAAGATGCAGCTTTTATCCGTGAGTGGGAGTTTGTTCTAGGCAACAGATGACACATACTTATAATTCCTTCAGAAAGGAAATTGCCTAGAAATTGCCAACATATGGTGACAGAGAAAACACTTATCAGAAGAATTTGTGCTAAGGAGAACTTGTTAACAGAATTGGTTGCACTAGCTTTGAATAGCACAGGAAAAAAATGTTGGAAGAGAGTTCTCAGAGAGGGAAATATCTTATGCAGTAAATCCATGAAAGAAATGTTCAAATACTAGATTAGCTTGAATAAGCATTTGCTTTGTGTAGAAAAGAGAATCTGTTAAAGTGTAGACCAAACTGAGAATAATATTAGGACAGTCACTGGCATGCTTTCATGGAAACTGAAGTCAGAAAAAGAAATATTGGTCTTGTATGAAAAGAGCATTTGCAGGGGGAAGGAGATAGTATGAATGTCAAATGAATGATTGCTGATCTAAAAATGTGGCCAGAACAGTAACAGTTGTTTTGCATTTTAGCTATGATTGTTCAGCTGCAAGAGATTTCTTGAAATGTGCTTTTAGAAGGGGCTCAATCCTGCTGCTGTTGTGCAACTCTTCTATGTAGGACCACTGCTTATACCTTATCAACTAAAAGCAGACATTTTTACTGTAGTAGGGAACTTGTCATTTCATTTTTTATTATGCATTCTTTTACACCAGCCATCTGAAAGTATACGATAGTCACTTTTTATGACTTACAGGTTTAACAAAATCAAAGCTTTATTGAAACTTGAAAAATTTCTTCATCTTATACTGAGGTGCTTCTGATGGAGAAGGAAGTGGAATGTTATTAAAGTAGGGTAAGGCCTGATAAGGAGTGGAGGAGAAAAGAAAAGCTTCAGATTTTGTCTCAGATTCTAGACCTACAGGCTAGTTCTAGAACTGGTTGCTCAAAACTGTTAAGTGGAAAACTAGCACAATAGCTTGAAGGTAAAAATRCTTCTGTGAATAAAAATGTTCTGCTTGGTCATTTGGGCCAAGAGGGGGTCATAGCCACTGCAAGTCTCACCAGGTCCATGTAAGAAGTGTCTTAAACAGTATTGTTTCCAGCATGTAAAAATGGGGTGTTCTGTGAGTATGTCTTGTTATGGCCCCTTGTTGTTTAAGTCTGTGTGTTTGTTATCTTTTTATCACCTAATAGTTGTTGTTGAAGTCTGCTGAGATTGCAGCTCTGTTTGGCTCAGGAATGGAGCTGGGCAGAAGGCCTGGCAGTTCTGGGGCATTTTACAAGGATTCTCCCTCACCCTGTTTGAATGTCAGCCTGTGAGGAAATGAGCTCCCTTTCCCCCATTCTTGCAATTGCTGTTCTGTCTTTTAGTGAGGTGGTCTCAGGCAGCTGCTTAATATCTAAATCTAGATTATAAGGTTACTGTCAAGAGAATATTCTGTTGAAAGAAAAGCTGTATAATTAGGACATAAAGCTACCTGGGTTGAACAAAATTTCTTAAGCAATAACAATAAATTCTTTTGTAGGCTGCTTCTAGTTGGTTACTTAATCTATACAACTTGGCAGGTAAACTTGCTTCTTTTCCTTTGCTCCTTCCATTAAATCACTTAATACTAGATGCGTCCAGCTTTTCAGAAGGAATCTTGGGAACTTTCCAAAAGGTATACTCGGGGGGTCTATATGAAAACTGTCTCTTCTCCCTTCTAAAATGTGCACTTGCTTTACATTTGCTGGCCTGTCTCTTCTATACATGCATAACTGGGAAGGCAGGGCAAAGAAATACTTCATCAATCAGGACTTCTGGAAATATGGGACCTGCAAGTGAAAATTGACGATGCTTTGTTAACTAGTTTAGCAGAAAATTCTAATAGCTCAAAATCTTGCTTTGAGAGAAAATGTTTCCTAAGGGATAGGCAGGACTAAAGCCTAAGTCCAAGCAATTTTACTTTGCAGAGTAGACTAAACGTAAATTTTGGAGAGTTCTTTACTGAAGTTGCTTGTGACTAATCTTCTGATGGAAAACTTTAAATGGATGTGTACATGTTGAAGGTATGTGAGTTATCTAATGGTTATCTTTAACTAGATTAATATTCTTTAGTAAAAAAGATGTAATGGGAAAGCTTTTTTGAATTGGGAATTTTCAAACTTTTGAAGCCATAAATTCTGTACGATGTTGTCTTAGTATATTTAGGGAATTTCTGTGAAATGGTCTCTTCAGAAGGAGAGATTCCTCTTGTAAATCTCTTTCCTTGAAGTATTCTGATTTGGGAGAAGAGAATGAATCATCTCTTGTTACCAGGTTTCCCTTCTCCCCTTCCTGCAGGGGGTTAGTTTCTTTCAAAATACATAGACCAGGGAGCACATAGAGAAGGATATGCTACATGTAGCAGCTTTGGAAACTCGGGCTTTTCGCTTCAGCAGAGCAGCTCTTCTAAGGCAGCCTTAAACAGTGGTTCCCCTCCCCGCCAGCATCACATTATAAAGCTGAAACTACTCTCTACCTGGTTATTATCATTAGAACTTGTTCAATTGGCATCTGCAAGTTTTGGCATCCTTCATGGAACGCATCTCATTGATATTGTTTATTTTATGTGTTCTTTTGATAGTGCTAAGATAAAATTTCAAAACATTGTGCAAGAAGATGTGGCTATAACTTTGTTATCTCTGCTTTGTTCAGTTGTTTAGACACAAGTTGTGCTTTTATTCCTTAGGTTATGTTATTTGTAATCTTTTCCCAGACAAGCTTCATGCTTTTGAAAATGACATATTGCTGGATGCAGCTGATCTTAATAACTTCACACAGCTCTGTCACTGTCTCATTCCTGGCTGACATACTTCCTGCTATTTGTGTCTTAATCTTCTTTTGAGAAGAGACAGTCAGATTGTGTAGTGGTTTTGTACTGGGGACAAACATTCCCTTTGGGCACAAGGGTGAGATCACTAGGCTCTTTTATATTTAAGACCTAAGCAGAATTTGAACTTAAGTCTACAGAGTTTAAACAAATCTATTTACACACCTTATCTTTCAATATTTTTTTAATATAAAATAGATACCTGGTCAGCTAGTTGAAAGTATGCATTTTGAGGATGCAATTTTATAATGCTTTCAGTGTGAAAAGAAGCAAAGTGGCTGTTTCTCAAATACATAAACTTTATGGTAGATACCAGTGAAATGAAATATGACTATATGACAATGCATGTATCGTAGGGTGCTTATTGATTAAAAATTATATTTTAGCAGATCAGTAAGTGAGAAGTATTCATGTAAGCTTTGCCTGTTTTTCCATCTGTGCCAAAGATTGACAGTGTGCAGATGATCTGTAATATGTATTAACACATCTCTGCATATATAATAAAAAGATAATGAAAGAATGTAAAACCAGTGTAACTGTTTTTCCTGACAGCTTTAAGTTAAGAACTGTAGAATAAACGTATCTTTCTGCTGGTTAAATTTCTGCAAATCAGTTTTGCTTTGACTTTTCTGGCTTGACTTTCTCTCTGTGCTAAGCATGGAACAGGAGAAGAATTAGCATGGTTCAAATTGGATATTATTATATAAACTGAGGGGAAGACTTCTTATTAAGGCTATTCTATTTTTTTCATAAATGTTAAAACCTTTGAAAGAAAATAATTCTGTAAGAAATTCTGTAATGACTGAACAGCTTCTTTCTCTTCATTTTATCTAGTGTTTGGTTAAAGACTAAGGGAGTTTGTTATAGATCTGTTTCACAAGGAAATTCATCATTTTGTCATATGTCAATATATATATACTGTTATTAACAGCTATCTGCATACCTATGAGGTCCAAGTAAGTAGTATCAGTAGGCATTATATTGGTGCATTGTTAATGTGCTTATATTGCATACTGTAGTACCTGAAGCTTGTGCATGGTCATTCTACTATGGGCTGGTGCTGTTCTGAATGCTGTAGAGGGGAGCTGTCTCGTCTATTTTCTGCACTTTGCTCCCTGGGAGTTAGTGTCACTCATCTAGATGCAGTGTTGGGAAATTCAAGTCCCATTTACAAACTGTTAAAACATCATTAAATTCCAAAAACGGATATTGTATCCTGTATTTATTCAACTTGCAATGAGAGGTGACTTCCTTCCTCTGTGACATAAGGAGTACTGATCCTGCTAGGAATGCTAGAGCTTTTAAAAAACAAACAAAAAAACCCCCACAAACACTACGCTCTGAAGTCAGAATATATACAGGCAGAAGACTGTGCAGCGCTAACTATGAAATTGTGAAAGACGAGAACATAATTTCTGGAAACTTCAAGATCTGTGTTAAAGGCATACTTGTTCATGGTGTGCACTGAGCCTGTATTGGGTGTCGGTAGTGCAATCTCTACCAGAGAAAGCTTCCACTGTAGAACTGAGAGCTGAAAAGAGCACAGCCGTGCCCTTGCTGTGAACCTAGCTTCAAAGTTACCAGCCAATACCTGGTAGGGCAATTTCCAGGGAGAGGTTTGCTAAAATGTCCTTTTGGTAAGCATTCCCCTCCTGCTCCTCCTCCTCCTCCTCCGTCCATTTTTTTTTCTCCTTTTAACATAGTGTTGCTGTATACAAATTGAGGGTGTTGGAGGGAAGAACAGTTAATCTATGCTACCATTTATAGCTGTAGGAAGAGAGTATCCATCTACTTTTCTATTCTCTGAACTCTGCCTCTTTCTTATGTAGGAGGCAAATAACTTCTCACTGACAAAATTCAAAGTAGAATAATGGAGGCAGTGGTTTGAACTATGAAAAATATCTCAAAGAAAATTGTCTATATGAAGACTGCAAACTACACAAAACAACATGGTACACAGTGTGAATCTGTTGATTCCAGTTTACATCTCTCTTCAGAAGTGCCATAGCACTGTTGCCCTCACGATGACCAGCTATGGTATGCATCTCATGGGACTACGTGTTCTTCTGCTTGTCAGCAAGACAACTGGCATTAGGGTGATCCATAGAGATCTTTCACGCAACTATACATAGCAATGTAGTGCAGCTTCACTCTTTGAAACAGTACAGCAAGAAAAATGTTGGCATGTAGTAAAAGCACTTGTGTATATTTCAAACTAGCTTTAAAGTCTTAAGATTGAAAGCCAGTCTCTCTCTCTTCTTGTTTCATAGCTCAGGAAATAAAAGAGAAAAATTCTTAACAGACTGAAGTTGAAGATAAGAAAACTTGTGGTTGCTGGCTTTTGTGAACCCTTCCTTGCAAACAATATTATATTTAACTCTCAAAAGCTTTGCCTTTTAAGTAGTGAATATATCTGAGGAGTATCTGTAATTATACAAAGACCCTTTTTTAGCAGGATACCTCTCTGTGTGCTGCAAATCCAGACTCCTGTGGGAGCTGAAGAGCCATTTCCTTAGAACCATGAAAATGCTGTATGTACCAAGCTGAGGACTGCCGAAACATAAATGTTTGGGGTGAAAAAGTGGATACTTCTGTTTTTCTGGTTCTCATAACGGCCTGCTACTCATAGTAAATGGTGCCTGGCTCTTCCTTTGGGACGGCACTTTCACTGTTACAATGTATCGAAATCTATGGTGTTTGACAAATCTTGGCACTGAAGAAAGACTTAAGATCTGTATGCGACTGGTGAGATGACATCTGAATTTCAGAATGATGCAGAGGACTTATGGCTATCAGGCCACTATTGGACCATATACTGCAGGAGATGTGAAACAACACTTGGGAGAACCAGCTGATTCAAGGGAGAATATATACTACAGCCTGATCTTTCTTTTGGGGAAAACATGTGGGATATAGTTTCTGTGAGTTCATGTCCGATTCTGATTCCTGTCAGACACCAGATCCGTGATCTAAAAATGTCAAGAGTTTTTAGAGATCCTTTGGAACCTACCTCTGGCTTCAGTTTTTGTTCTGCTAGTCTTTTCTGCCTGGAGTATGAGGGACAGCTCAACCTTTTTCTGTATCTGTCATTGTTTTCTAAAATTACGAGTTTTCCAGTTCATGCTTGAAGCAAAACATAAATTGAATAAAGCAGTTACTTGAGTTTAATAACACACTATTGTGGTGTGGGGGGTGTTTTGTTTTTTTTTTCCCTCCATTGGCTTTACTGAATAGCAGAAATGTATTAAAGGCTTGGCTCTTGTTCTTAGATTGGTATGTTCACATGAAGTATGAAACAAATATCTGAATCACAGAGGCAGTATGCATATGCAGTTTTATCCAGATAGTGTTGTACTAAACACTAACAGGTAACTGCAGCTCCCTTATCTTGTCTCATGAAGACAGGTCAAAAGTTCAATAGTAAAATATATTAATCATCAACTTCAGGTGATACAGATTCTATTTAAATGCAAAAAGATACTTTTGTGTAGCTTCTTAGCAAACTATGTACATAGGTCACTACCCCAGGCACTACTGGTAGTATTGTTAATGTCGGGCCTTCTGACATTCAACACCTTATTTCCCTTCCTGAAGTTCAGTGTAATGTACACTTTGGTTAGTATCTTACAAAGAGATGAATGAAATGCAAAACTGAGGTCCTTCATGTCTTGCCTTCCTCTTAGTGCACAAAAGAAATGCTTTATCCAAGCATTTAGATGAAGCTTGGAATAATAAATAATAAATTCCATTGGGATAAACTAGAATATACAAGTAATTTTGGATATAATTAGTTTCTTGAGCTTGTCTTCTCAGATGTGGTTTCAAGAGCCATGGAAAGTAACTTGTTACAAAAAATCATAGGCATTTATGGGTTAACTGTGATAACTGATAGAAAAACGATGCTTGGACATCTAGTGTGGATTGGTTTGTATATCCCTGTTCTATTAATTTTGGTGAACTGGTTGTAATAGAATCCCTATGGCAACAGCACAAAAAGTCTTTAGAGTTGATCATAGTGTTGAGGCTGGAGGAAGAGCATATGTGTTTTGTTCCATGTCCGTTGCAAATTAGGAGTCATTAACAAGTAATTATATCCTGTACCAGGATTGGCATGTGTTGATGCTGTATATGAATAGCCTTGCTGCTGTTAATTAGGACTTAAAGTGGCTCCAAAATATGCAGAGATAAGGGTATTATTTGGACAGTAAACAACTTCAAAAGTTGACCTGCCCCTGAGTTAAGTGACACTCATTCTGGAAACTCATGGTGAATTCAACACTAAGCTCCGTAAAAACACATCTTCCATATTCTGAGGTTGTTCAGCTATAATTTATCATTCTTTATTTCCAAAACTACTTATTTGTGATTTAGCAGTGGTAGTCAGCCTAACTCTCTAGATCTTTTAAATTCAGGAGAACATCAAATTCTGTATACTCCATCCTTGAAGATGGCAGACCTGCCCCATTTGAGGAATATCTGGTCAACATACTACATATACATATAGCCACTTTTCTTTATAAAACACGCACCCTGAGAGAGAGGTCCTAGATATTTTCTGTACAGATGCTAAGAGAATGATTAAAAACTAATGAGCCAATGCTCAAAGATAATTATTTTTGAGGCACCTTTACCCTGCAACAGAGAAAATGTCTTTAAATTTATGGTAATGATGTTGAAAAAAATCAAGGGATGATATCTTCTTGGAAAAGCAGTCATTAGGGTTCTTGTACGTATACTAAACAACCTATGTCCATAGCATTTAGCAGCAATCATTGATATGTAATTCCATTTTTTTTGCTTCTCATCGTGTTGCTTCATGTGCCTGGAAGTTAACCTCTACAAAACGAGGATGATGCAGGAATAGACATGGACTACTGCTTTCCTCTAAGGAGTATGAGATTTCTTTTTTGCTATATGTAGTAGTATTGTATGTGGGTCCCCCTTTCTGAATGTTATTTTTATTCAGGTTTTTACTAGGCTGGGATCTGCAACAGGTGTTGCATCTTGTGTTTAAGGGAATGCAAGTTTGCCAGTGCGTTCTTCGCAGCTTCTGTTGGCGCGGTAGAAATGTTCACTGTATGTAGGTTTGCAAAATATATTAAAGATTGACATACATATTTTGCACATTCCTTGTAGTCTCTAGTAGGATGTTGTTAGTTATTGCAGATTATTCTACAAGTGGCTTTGCTTTTTTTTGGGGTGGGGGGTAAACTTGTGAATAATCATGATAGCTCTTTAGTAGGGGAAACCTGTGTAAATATTAAATAGTTCCATGGTGGAAATAAGGAAGAGGATGGAAAAGTAGTGTGAACTTCTAAGAGAGAATGGTAATTATATCTTGCTCCAGTTTTCTCTCATTAGGTATTAGATTGTCAGAATCTTACCTGTGGTTTGTGGAGCTTCTTGTGACAGTATTTGCTTGGGATTTTTATCTTCTTCTCCCCCTTAATCTAATTCTTCCTTAAAAATAGGAGATTCTGGTGTCTGGGGCTTGAAAAAGAACTTTGCTTTGCTGGAGCTGTTGGAACGACTGCAGAATGGACCTGCTGGGCAGTGTGGGACAGCAGAAGAAGCTATTGGCCTATCTGGAGAGGTACTAATTAAAACAAAAAGTTGATTACTTTGCTTAAAATGTATATTTAGATGGGAAGATTCTGTTTTAGCTTAACAAAAATGAAAGCCAGTTCCATATCAAATATAAAGTTATCTTATTAATGAAGATGTTTTATTTTCAGTCTCAAGTGTTTAACATTTTAATTACTTGCTTCATTATTGAATTCTATTAAATTCTAATCCGCTGTGACTAAAACAGAGTAGAAAAAATCATTTCCCAGAATGTATACTTTTTCCCCTTTTTTAGGCTTTTAAACTTTTCCAGAAGGTGTTACTCATTTGAATATTTTAGCCGTAGTAATTTTAGAGTTTCTAAAGCTTTTTAGAAGTTCTTTGTAAACATTTGAAAGTAACTCTTTTTCCCAAGTGTTGCTTTTCTGTAGTCATTTGATATGACTATATCGTGTGATAGGAAGTACTTCATTATTAATGCTAGCTGCTTTAATCATTTCAGTACTGACAAGTACTATGCAAAAAGTATTGTGATTGCCATTCTAGGAGTAGATGGTTGTCTTAAGGGCATATTTGTCTATGGATGTTTTGCCTGTCTGTAGTTTTGCAATTATTTTTTTTCTATAATACATATATTAGAGGTAGTGTCTGGAGCCTGAATTATTCTAGCTTTCAAACCTTTCAAACCTTTAAAAAAAAAAAACTTAAAAAAACAAAATTTGGATTTGTGGAATCTCTGGACACCTCTGGAACAATCCACTGAAGTTTACCGTAAAGCAAACAAATTTTTATTTTTTTAGGAATTTGATGAAAATTTAAAAGCAAGCTTTGGAAGCATTATAAATGTTTATTAGCATGTAACTTTTAAGAAAAGACTACTTTTTAGGTTTATATTGGTGATAACTTTTCTGACTCTTTCCCAGTTACTGGAATTGGATAATCACTCCAGTTTCGTCCCTTTTTTGTTGTTGTTAGTGTATCATCCGTTGTGATGAAGACGAAGCCCACGTTGCATCTGTTTATTGCACTGTCTGTGCCACTCACCTGTGTGCAGACTGTTCCCAGCTTACTCACTCTACCAAGACGCTAGCGAAACACAGGCGCGTGCCCCTTGCTGACAAGCCTCACGAGAAGACCATGTGCTCCCAGCACCAAGTGCATGCTATTGAGTTTGTCTGTTTAGAAGAGGGCTGTCAGGCCAGTCCCCTTATGTGTTGCGTCTGCAAAGAATATGGGAAGCATCAAGGTCATAAGGTACTGCTAAGGATCTGTTTATTGTTGTGCCATGGGGTAGCTTACATAAATGATATTTATCCAATTTAAGTGCAGAAGATTGTTGTGAAAGGGGGTAGATGTTTGATACATCTTTATGGAAGTATCTTCATACTGTTCATTCCTTTTTCCTTCATTTCAGATAACTGCTATGGTAAAAATACAGGGGGAAAAAAAAATCTTTCTAAGACCACAGAATGGTTATTTATACATGAAGATGGAAAGACCCTTTATCTGATGCAGTTCTGAACTTCACTGTGCTGTGTCACCAGTTCTGATAATTTTTATTCATCAGGCAAATATTAAATTTGCCCAACCTAGTACAGTCCAACCACCTCTTTGTTTTTTAGATCTGATTATGGAAAATAGGCAAATTTGCATGTTTACTTGTGTAATTGCTAGATTGCTATCTTAATCTCAACATAATCTAATTCTTGCATTTTAATTTTCAAATTGTTTTTAAATTCTTACTTGCCTTTCCCTCCCCTTAAATATATGTAGTAAGATGGGATGATTAAGGAAGATGTTTTTGCTTGAGCTTTGATATGTTACTTTCAATTAATAGCATTCTGTTTTGGAACCAGAAGCGAACCAGATTCGTGCATCCATTTTAGACATGGCCCACTGTATAAGAACTTTCACAGAAGAAATCTCAGATTATTCCAGAAAATTAGTTGGAATTGTTCAGCAAATAGAAGGAGGAGAACAAATAGTTGAAGATGGAGTTGGAATGGCCCATACAGAACATGTATGCTTTTTTTTCTTTCCTGCAACATTGTATATTTGTTTTTGTAGCTTGTTTTGTTTTAAGTTTGTTACAAACCACAGAGTAGTATTGGCCAAACAGGAAATTACAAGACTACTAGAGACATTACAAAAACTGCTTTCCAGAGCAGTAAATTATAACATATATGACTACAATGTGTGTCATTTTAAGGAAGTTCTTTGAGAATTATATATATATTTTGTAAGACAAACCTTAAGTTATCTTTACAAAGTCAATGGGATGTGAACATACTTGACACTTCTCAATATTGAGGCTTAAGACAGCAGATAGAAGGGGAACTTGTAGTCCCCCACAGTGTTTTTTGTCTGTGTGAAAACAGAGATGCAATAGAGAGTTATATAACTGCAAATATAATAATGAAGTACCGTGACAGATTGTCCATCTGTCCTCAGGTACTGAGTTATGATACTACTGAGGTTTTTTTTGTCTTGGTCAGTAGTGATTTTCTTGTCAAGTGTGTGTGTRTGTGTACACTCACTCATATATATGACTAAACTACTTGTTTATCGGAGTAACTTCTTGGAGGATCTTGGTCTTGGGACTGATAAGACACCCTGTGTGACTGAAACCTGAAATGTGAACTAGCCAGCCAGATGTGAATATAAGTTAGAAGTTGGAATAAAATGCAAAATATTGCACTTCTGGGATCAGCTCTCGTCCTTAATCAGATTTCCTCTTGATCTCATGGCTGTAATGCTGTAGGTACCAGGGACTGCCGAGAATGCTCGCTCCTGTGTCCGAGCCTATTTTTCTGATCTTCATGAAACCCTTTGTCGTCAGGAGGAAATGGCTCTAAGTGTTGTTGACGCTCATGTAAGAGAGAAGTTGATTTGGCTGAGACAACAGCAAGAAGACATGACCATCCTGTTGTCACAGGTTTCAACAGCTTGCCTTCACTGTGAAAAGACTTTACAGCAGGTAGGCTGGCAAGCTGTAACATGGGGCAGGAGATGGGGGACTGTAAGTTTAGGCTATAAACTAAAAAAATGGATGGTGCTCTGCATTCTTGTTTCCTTCATAATGTTAAAACAATAATGATACAACATGAAGTATTTGTTATAAATGAATGACATAACCAGAACAACAGCACCAAGTCCTCCCATTCCTGGAAATGCTGTGGCTGCAGCATGGTTGTATACCCTGGAATAATGGCTGGTTATTCATGGGGTGGGTGGGAAGAAAGAGAGATGAAACTGAAGCAAAAAAACTACAGTATTTATGGGAGGGATTTTACAGTTGCTATTACCAGTATGAGGGTTTGAAGATAGTTGTTATGTGAAACTGATCAAGAAGAATGTGTTCAGGCTAAATAACTTTCTGGAGGCCTTGCAGTCTGGATAGTTTAATATTTTATTAAACATGTGAAGAAAGTGGCTATTTGATAGTACCAGGCTGATCAGTTATTCACTTAGCTTGATGACAGCAAAAAGTAAATGGCATATGCAGCAAACAGTAAATTGAATATGACAAATTATTACTGTATTAAAGTTTTTCAAATTTATTTAGTGCTAGTGTCTGGTTATAGTCAAATGTATGTTTAACCGGCACTATTTGACATTGCCATCATTAGTGCTGGATGTTAATCTTCCTTTTGTGTTAAGTATGTTGCTGTATGCTGCAAAGTGCTGTTGTATTCTAGCTGCTGGGATGATGTATGAATGTTATGAACGATATAAATATTACTTATGTACTTCATTACTCTGTAGTATAATTTATATTCTTATTTCTAGAGGACTAAGAGAGGTCAAAGAATAACTTTTTAAAAATGGCAGAACTTTTTAGTATTTGCTAGTATTAAGGAAGAATCACATTTATGATTTAAATAGCATTTTTTGTAAATTTTAATTTTCTTTAACCAGAATATTTAAAATGCTTTATTTCCAGCCATCATATTTGTTTTGGTTGTATTAAGTAAGTTACTGATGGGAGGGGATACTTCTGTTTTTTGTCTGTTTAGGATGACTGCAGAGTAGTGTTGGCCAAACAGGAAATTACAAGACTACTAGAGACATTACAAAAACAGCAGCAGCAATTTACAGAGCTTGCAGATCACATACAGCTGGATGCTAGTATACCTGTCACTTTTACAAAGGTATTCTTAATCTTGTGAAAACATACCTATCATTTTATAAAGTTCCAAATGTAATTTAAAAGAAAGCAAGAATAATATATCTCTTTTATGATACCATATTTGTTGCAGCAAACATATAGAGTTCGGCATCAGTGACAGCCAGTGTCTTACCATATGAGTGCCATCTGGCATTTGAGCAGCAAAATAACTCTGCTGGAGTCAGTGTGAGAAATCAGCATTCATTTAATGTTAGCTACATCGGTAGCTTTGGAGCATAGCTACTTTATTTTAAATATTCAACACAGTCATTGTGAATTTTAAAAACACTTTTTTTTTCTTTGGAAACATCCCTCCTTTGCTGTGCATTCAACTCCGATCAGGAACCTCCCACTTACAAAAAAGACAAGAATGTGTGGAAAATAAGGACAGCATTGCTTCTGCTGAATGCATATTATTTCTTGAATATTGCACACCTATTTTTAAAACAAAAACTCCAGTGTGTGTTCCAGTTCATAACAATCAAGATGTATTTCTTTGAATTTATCAAATAGTGATTTATATTATTGTAGTAGGTTAATAGTCATTGATAGTTTGGACAGCATTCATCTAAGTAGGTTTTACTTTATTGCTTCAATATCATTTCAATACCACATATGCCTTAAAAGGGACAAAATTATTTGGATTTCAGTAATGGTGATTTTCTACCTAACAGAGTACATAAATTCAAGAATCTGAAGAACAAAAAATACTTTGTATATTCATTTGCATTGTTTCCTTCTGAATGAGGGAAGGAAGGATAGGTTTTATTGTTACTGTGGTGAAACTGAGGATTTAACTATTGCTGTTGAAGCTTTTCATATAGGAAATGGATGCTTTCGTGTGGATTCTGTTCCAGTATTAATTATTAGCATTGCTATCAACATCTGTATGGCTTTCTGTTAAGAGATTCCACGCTATGTCCTTCTGGCAAAAAATCATTTTAATTTTTTTGTTTCTGTTGCTTCTGCAGAAAAGTAGGTAATTCAGAATTGGTGCATATGTTTTCCATTGTGCAACTGTTCTCCAGATTTATCATTAATTGCTGTTCTCAGAGTAATTAGTGTTCTTAGAAGTGCCTGCATCTTGTCTTTCAGCATGCAGTTTACTTTAGCAATGCACGTGTTTCAGCAGCGTGGTATCAGAAATTCAATTTCTACCAAATACTTTATTTTGTAACTTCATTATGTTTCAATTTCCATGTAATAATTGCTTTATCTGCCTCAGGAAGGAAGATGAAGCTTTCAGTCAACAGATCTGTAAATGCAACGCTTTGACCTCTGCCCCTCCTTCCCCCATTTGGCAGAGGCAAGAGATAATTGGGTGGAGAAGACCTCTCTCTGCAAACGCTTGATTAAATCTAAGTGATGTTGCATATGTGAAGCAGCATGTACAGCTTTTGCAGAAGACGAATTACATTCTGCATATTCAAGGAGTTGACTGGTGCTATCTCACAGGACTGAGACTAGCATGTTGGAGTGCCCTCCCTCTGTGTCGGGCGCTGGCTGTGTCTGTGTCGGGCGCGCTCTCTCTCGCGCGCGCGTGGTGTCGCGCTCTCTCTCTGGCTGGCTGGCTGGCTGCTGTTAATCTGACTCAGAAAACCTTGATCAGGAATTTCTGAGCGTTTGGAAAGAGAATGATTGCAGCCAGCTTGGCTACAGTAGGAGATCTGAAATAGGTCCTGGCTCGGGGAACTCAGTCTTCAAATGTCTTTCCACATTTCAGCATTCTTGGGAAAGAAATGGGGCATCTCTTGTTCTCTCCTGTCTCTCTGGGATGACTGGGATTCTCACCAAGTCATGTGAAGCCCAGATTTGAAGTTTCAAAGGTGCAAAAGCAAATGTCACTTTTCACAAAAATAGCAGTAGTCATGAAAAAGTAGGCTGAAAAGGCTTCAGTCCCTTTTTTTTTACTTTTTGTGTTCCCTTACTTTTGATATGAAACTTAAAGCTTTCTTCTACACAATGGTCTTTCAGGTCGCTGTCATGCTGATGCCTGCTGTTCAGGTTATGCGGTGAGGCTTGTCGTACCTGAAGGGTCTGCTTCTGGCAACAAGATCAGATTTCAGGCAGCAGTAAAAAGGGATTTATCTTCAGATCAAAAACTAAACTCTTGCTCTGTTGTTGAAAGGTCTTTCTCAGGATCTCTAATGTGCTAAAGGCTGCATCCATCATAAAAAAGGAAAAGCATTTCAAACAGTACCAGATCAGAGGAAGATGAGAAATCTATATCCAGTGAAGGTTGTGGAGTTACAGATTTAAGGCTGGGAAAGAAAAGTCCTGTCTGCTGTTCAAAGTGAACAGGTTTTAGCCACACKGTTTGACTACTGGCCTGAAAAACATAAATAGTGCTGTTTCCCTCTTCTAAACAACCAAGGGAAATGCCATGCATAAAGCACTGAAAAGAATAAAAAATTATTTGGAGGCATCTCCAGGAAAATATGCTAAAGGCTTTCAAGAAATACATTAGTATAAAATAGTCTTTCTTTTTCAAATGTTAGGATATTGTTTCCCACAGATGCTTCTTTATATATGTGTCTATGAGAACTTCAACCAAATAAGGTTGAGATTTCTTTATATACTTAGCTTGTTGGCAAAGAAATAGCTCCTCAGCTAGGAATGTGATCTTTGTTTGAAGAGAGACATTGCTGTTGTGTCCTGGTCAAATTCTTGATATAGTTTGTAATGAGACTAGTGGCTACAGGATGTTGTATCTATGATTAACAATTTTTCATCCTAAACAGTTGTCTGTGCATACTGGGGAGGGGGTTAATGATGAGAAAGCTATACCTGAGACAGAAAAGAGGACTGATCCCTCACTGTTAAAGCTAGTATTTTGGACACTGCTAACCCTTACCAACACCAATCTTATTCCAATCTTGATGTTATTTGCTTTTGCATTGTTATATTTGCATCTTTTTTTCCTTTTCAATTTTCCCCCATTTCTTATCATTTCTCAAGGTCTTTTTACAAGGAATGTCTTTGGATATTGCAATAGCGTAAGGACACTGAGTTAAGCTGTATTGATTATTCTAGCAGCTTACTACTTGGTCTATGACAGAGGGGAGAATGGAGTTGAGTCAGATCATGATGGCATACATCTGGCTGTATAAATGGATCCTGTACATATGTCTCAGGTCACATGATGTAGATGTTTAGATGTACAGTCACACTGGTGCTGCACGTTCATCTTGGACCAGGAGAGGTTGTAGTGTTCTGCACTCAAGAAATAGTATTTCTAGCACAAGAAGAAATAAAAAGCTGTATGGTGTAAACACAGAGTTTTTATGTGTTGCCCAGCACAATGGTACCCAGAACCTCTGGATCTTGCAAGAAAACAAATGTAATGCTGCAGGGTTCTGATTTCAACCCTATTTCATCATGAAAACATTTCTAAGTACTTGAAAGATATGTTTCTGGGACACACATATGCTTATGCTATTTGTTTTATGGTTTATTCTTTGCTGCTATACATTAGTAATGCCACTTGATCGTTTTGGCCTCAGCGCATTCAGTACTCCTGGTAGCTTGATAAATTAGTAGACTACAAATACAAAGCTGATTCTCTCTCCTTGCCACCAAGTGACACGTAAACATATTATTGTTTTTTCAACACTATTTCAAGTTACTGCTTGGTGCTGATAATGTTTCTGTAATGTGCTAAAGGATTGGAAGTAGCTTGAGGTGAAGCGGCATAGCTATGGAGCTTCCTGCTAAAAATAATTCTGTGGGTGTGGGCATTAATAGTGCAACAAAACTTGGTGGAAAAGCACCAAAACCAGCAGGGAATCCTCCGGTCAGAGTCCTCACTAATTGCTGTGAACAGCTTGTCATGGGATTTGGGCCAAGAATGATACAAGAATCTGAAATTATGTTAAGTGCAGACATACTGGCATGAGAGTGGATGTTTTTGTAAAAGATATGTAATAACTCGGGCAGAAGTTACAGATTCACTACAGAAATTATTGGATATTGTGGCTTATGTTATTGCTGGTGATGATGGGCAGGTGATGGTGCCTTTGACCTTTGGAATCYGTACAATTAATCACTTTACAAATAGTGATGAGGTGTTGAGCATCTTAACAGGTGTTGAATTTCTTAAACTTGCTCTCATCTTGTGTATCCTGTTTCTTCCAGGACAACAGGGTCCATATTGGACCAAAAATGGAGATTCGGGTTGTCACTTTAGGATTGGATGGAGCTGGCAAGACAACTATTTTGTTCAAGTTAAAGCAAGATGAATTCATGCAGCCAATTCCAACAATAGGTTAGCAGCAACGACTTAAATGTAATGATTTTCCGAGCATTTGATTTATCTGTAGAATTTGATTATTTCATGTTCATAGAGAATAAGACTATAAAACTTGAATATTTTTATCTTAGGTTTTAATGTTGAAACAGTAGAATATAAGAATCTGAAGTTTACTATTTGGGATGTAGGAGGAAAGCACAAATTGAGGCCCTTGTGGAAGCATTATTACCTCAATACACAAGGTAAGACTAATATAACTTTAAATCTTTTTGGCTCATCTTAAAATACAAGCTTAAAAACAAAATATGGTTTATTGCTAATTTATCTAAACCCGTTATTATTAGAAATCATTTATAACTGTAGAAAGTCATTGCTGTAAAGCAGCATACAGCTGCTAGATTCGTGGCCTGAGATATTTTAAGCCAGTTGGTTGTAGTGTCTGCTGAATAAATGTGCATTCTTTATAAATCCATCAGACAGTTCATGGAGCCAAATAAAATCAGAATCTGTTAAATTGGTTTTAGCTGACAACAGACAAGGTGCAGTGTTCCAGAAGTTCCTGTAGTGATAAGTAATACTTGCCAGGTATAAACTTTAAATAGCACTTGAAATGAAAATAATCAGCCTTTAGGAGTCGCTAGTTGGCAACTTAAAACTTCTACAAACTTCTGAGTTGGTATTGTGGTGTAATATCTAGTCATAGACTAGTTTACTAGTAAAATTACTTTATTATGAAAACATAGTTCTGAATGATGCTGACTTGGAAATTTGTGCTGGGCTCCTGTAAATGCTCCATGGTTGTTTTCCAGTTTAGAAAGGGGTTCTTCATGGATTCATTGAGAATTACCTAGAATACTTCAGAATGGCAAACATTAGTTGAAGTATTCCATTTTTTTTGTTATTTCAGCCTTTGCTGCACTTTAACATTTTATATTTTCCTATCTTTTTATATTTTTAAAAAATTGCATTTGGGATTTCTGTCCTCTTAAAACTTCCCTATAAACATCAGCAACATTGAATCATGCCTGCTTTGAGAAGAATTGTAAGCCTGAGGCAAAGTCTAATCAGCTGGTTTGGTAGATCCCTGTAGTAAGGTTCCCCACCCTGCACACACACATTGTAAAAGTTGATGAGTTTAAATTCTGTCCTCTAGTTCTGCCTCCCTAACTCTGCAGTCTCTCGGGCATCTCGGTTACCTGCTATAATGGATAGTAAAATCTACTGCTGCTATGCCAAGCACTTCATTAATAGGAGTCCCCAGTCTTCCCTGGCTTGTGTAGTCCTCCCCTAAGTATGTATGAGCACAGCCAGGGAACTGTGCTGATCGGGCTGAAGCTGTAGGTTTTACAGCCAGTTCAGTGAAATTGGAATAGAGTCGTGTGGGAGTCTGAGCATAAATGGATCAGGAAATGGTTTAAACTGAGGTATTTAACTTGCATCTAAAAACAGATTCACCTTGTGTAAGTAGTTAAAGTATCATAGCCTTTATGTTAGATGAAGCCAAAAACTTAAGAGTTTTTTCCTTTTTAGGGTGAAGTCTAGGTTTTTTTGAAAATGATAGGTACATAAGGCATTTCTCTTACTCCTGAAGTAGAAACTGTGCACTGCTGAAACACTTCATTTAGAAGACTATGTTAGAAAAAAAGAAATTTTAGTTGAAAGCTAACACAATCCAGTGTTTATATTTGAGTGTCTAAAACTTCTTTTTCTTTCGTAGCGGTGGTGTTTGTTGTTGATAGCAGTCATAGAGATAGGGTCAGCGAAGCACACAGCGAACTTGCAAAATTGTTAATAGAGAAGGAATTGCGGGATGCCTTGCTGTTGATCTTTGCCAATAAGCAGGTACTTGTGGCTTTTTTTTTCCTCTCCCAGTTACTTTTTTGTCTTTAGTTTGTGCAACAAATTCAAATTTTCTGAATCCTCTGTCACAGGTAAGATACAGGAATGTGGAAAGGATATAATGTAGATATTTTTCCTTATGTTTACAGCTGGTAAAATAAAGATTCAACAACCAATTTCTGTTTTATGATTAAAAAATAGTGGATTCTTAACTGTTTGATTTGGCTTTCCTGTTTGAAAAGTGTGTATATGACTTGCAGCCATTCTCAATCTGAGCTATTAATTAAAAATAAAATGTCTCAAACATACTAGAGAAGAATAACTGAGTTTGTGTTTCTGGTTCTGCTGCAGGATGTAGCAGGTGCGCTTTCAGTGGAAGAAATTACAGAACTGCTGAGTCTGCACAAACTCTGCTGTGGCCGGAGTTGGTATATTCAGGGTTGTGATGCCAGAAGCGGTACAGGACTTTATGAAGGATTGGACTGGCTTTCAAGGCAACTTGTGGCTGCTGGTGTCCTGGATGTGGCTTAGTTTCACAGCAGCTGCAATTTAAGGTTGTAGTTAATTTTTTTACTTTGTTTTGTTTGCACGATTTAGGATGTTATAGATGGGTCTGCTGTCTGAAGAGGGGACTCTGTTTCACTTGGTGGTTACAGAAAAATATAAGCCTTTCATCCTAGATTTGATAATTGGTTTAGTACATCTGTGCAATTGTTACAGTGTTTTTGAAATTTGATATGTTTAAAAGTAATGCGATGGTCTAGTTACAAGGGTGCCTTGAAATTTTTTGGTGAAATTAGGTTGCTGCAATTCTTCCCTGATAAATATGTGCATTGGAATTAATCTGATAATCATGACATGGTTACAGTAGCTAATTGATATCAGAAAATTTGAGTGATTTAGAAATACTTCCCCAAGAAACCATTCTAAAAATTCATCTCAAGCTATTTAGAATAGTCAACTCTGGCTGTTGGTCAGAAACAAATGGTGCTACTCTTAGTATCTTAAAAATATATTCACCTGAAGCTGGCATTGAAAATTACATGTGAATATGCTGCAAGAGAAGAATACCATTTCCTTCTGCCCCTTGTTTATTAGCTTCCCGGTTTGTTACCAGAAGGAAAGGGAGCAAAATTTATTGAGGAGGAATTGATAATGGGGAACAGTGTTGCAGTGCTAGTGGGCTGTGACATTGGCTAGTGTGTGTTTGGTGTGGTGGGGGAAGAGTTGTTAAAGTGTGTACATGCTAAATTATTTATGGACAGAATATACTGATATTGAGGTGTTTTGTGTATGCTTAAGGACATAATCTGTCTTCAGAGATTAAATTAGAGATATAAGTTTTGACTCAGGAAGTCAAATGAAGCTTAAAAAAAATTCCTAAAGAAGCAGTGTGRTGTAACATCAGTCCAGCTTTGTAGAGGTCATGCTTCCAGAATAAGGTAGTAGCCTTAAAATATTAAATAACCTGTTGTAAAAGCAGTGTACAACTAATTATAACTCAGAACGGCAAATGGTAAAATGTGATGTAAACTTTCTGTATTTAGATTCTGTTCATTCTTACTGTATCTTCTAGATGAACTGTAACCAGTGCCTCTATTTTTAAAGGTAATTCATTCACAAACCCATGAAATATGGAGGTAGCACTGTTTAAACTTAGAGAAGGTTGGAGTGACTTACTGATGTCCCCTTTTCTGCTGTGCACACAGTTCAGATAACTTATCTGTCTGGTACGCACACCTAGCAGAGAATCGTCTGGCCCTTCTTCAGCTGCACAGCCACTGCCAATTGAAGAACCTATGCCCTGCACATCAGGAGAGGAGTTACGAACAGCATAGCCAATAGATCAAAATTGCACATCATCATTTTTCTTTCTGGGGTAGAGATGAATAGGGAGAATCAGCAGAAGTGAGCAGTGGTGTTTGGAGTTTTTTGCCACGCTGAAAAGACTGTTTATCTGGCGAGGGCTCTGAACCTCATCTGGAGAAGAAAATGTATCCCATCATCTGTGGCTATGACTTTTATTGTACTAGTATCGATTTTCTGATGTTTTCCCACTACATACTTTAGGTAAAGCTAAGAATGTACGATAGTTTAGTACATTTGCACTTTTCTTCAAGAGGAAGCAGTTGTGATAACTACTCCCTCCTAATGACAGTTGCTTATAGCTTTCTCTTGTTACTAAAATTTCACAAAAATGGTGTTAAATGCAGCTTCAGATTTAGCAAGTCTAATGACTTGAAGAGCAGCTGAAAAAAACACTAAGCTTTACAGTAGGTGTTTGTAAAATAGGCTTACATGCCTACAGACATGTACAGATACTGAGAAGGGGTAGTTACTCTTTCTTTGGAAAACACCTGATAACTTTTGTACATAGTTTACAATGGCTGAAGGGTGTCTTGTTGCACCATGCCAACTAAAAGTTGTTCATCCTTCCCAGCCTGCAACTTCTTGCACAGTAGACAGTTGGCTGCTCTGACTTGAGTATTTGCTTGGCCTGTACAGCAGAGCTGTTCCAGATCTAGTTAGTGCTGACTGTCCTTTTATAGCTCTATTTTTAAAATAAGAACAAGTTCTGCTAAGTGGGGTAGATACTTTTCTGGAATATTTTTAACAGAGAAGACATGCATTCTTTAGAAAATCCTGAATCTGAAATTTTGTTTTAGTTGGCTCAAGCTTGGGTTGCACAAGCCCCTCAAACTCTTAGCTGTAGTTCTAATTAGAACTCTAAAATGTTCAAGGTGACCAGTTTGCTTTTTTTGTAACAGTACATTTGGGGGCAGAGAAAGATACTCACTCAGTCATGCATATTTTTGAGTACAAAAGGATTGCTTGTGACACGTGTGGAATGCTACCATTAAAGTGTTTTTAAGTGGAATTTATTTAAGATGACTTCAAGTAACTGTGAAAGTAAGTGTTGCGTTTGTCTGTGAACTCTTATGTGTTAACAGGTACACTAAGAGGTTTATTTGTATTATAAGTTAATACTATATATAAACTGCTTCAGTTGTAAATTTAAGCTTGTTTCACCATTTTTACTGAACTTCTAGTTTTTAGTGTACTGACTTATGCAATGTGTAACTGGAATATTTCCTCAGCTAGAACTTACTCAAACATTACTAACTACATGGATTATTTGAAAGACTGAACAACTTTTCATAAGATTTTGACTTAAATATGAACCCAAGTAAATACAGCATTCAGCCGTGGTGTTGTGGCTTTCTTTAATGAATCTTGGTGCAAAAATGGTAAGTCCAACCTAACTGAAAAATAATGCTTTATCACTTGATATGGCATTACTGTATGTTACCTTCAAATTTATTGTGGACGGAGTGGTACTTGAGGGTTTTCTTCTGAGATGGTTATTGTTCTGATCAGTTGGAATAGGTGTGGATGTTATGCAGTGATTTTTGGAAAGAAATGGCTCTTTCAGTGGAAGCAGTGGAGCTGCTGCAGTTTAGTTGCCCAGAAAAATTAATATCTTCCATTAAAATCTAAAATTTTTAAAGGACTAACTTTACTAAATCACAGAATCACAGAATCGCTGAGGTTGGAAGGGACCTCTGGAGATCATCTAGTCCAACCCCCCTGCTCAAGCAGGGTCACCTACAGCACATTGCACAGGATTGCGTCCAGGCGGGTTTTGAATATCTCCAGAGAAGGAGACTCCACAGCCTCTCGGGGCAACCTGTTCCAGTGCTCTGTCACCCTCACAGTGAAAAAGTTTTTCCTCATGTTCAGATGGAATTGTCTGT
>NW_020447542.1:734218-743553 GCF_003343035.1 Apteryx rowi
GATGACCTGGGCTCCCAGACCCTTGACCACCATCCCCAGAGCTCTGAAATCCTGCTTGGTGGTCTCCAGTTTGCCCTTGGTGTCATTAGAGCCCACATGGAAGAGCAGCAGTGGGTAATAGTCCGAAGCATGGACAAGCCTTGGCAGTCTTTCCATGACATCTCTCACACGAGCCCCTGGCAGGCCACAAATCTCTCTAGACATGAGGTCAGGTCAGCAGACAGATGCCTCCATCCCCTGCAGCAGGGAGTCCCCCACAAATTTTCCCTTTTTTTTTGATTAGAAGTTGTTTAAGAGTAGAATCTTTACAGTAAGTTAAACTTAACACTTCTTTCTTTATCACTGAAGATATCCCTTATTTCACTGAAGGTAAGTTTCTTAATGATTGCAGCTTTTGGGGAATTAATTTGATTAGTATCTCCTTTCAAGGAAATGGTATGAGAAAGAAAAAACCACCATCACCTACTGTAATGATTTGGCTAGATTTATTTCACTTCCTAAAGCAGTAAACACAACCTCCCCCTTCATTATGCAAAGATGGAAAATCTGAAGTTTGATCTATTTGCGTTCTTATTCCTGAAATGAGTTAAAGTACTACAAAGTTATTCCCTATCAAGCCTGAATTCTACATCAGGAATCAGACCTTTATTTGTACCCATGTAATTAGTTATGAGCTGAAAACCTGTGGTCTGGGCATTCATAACCTTAGAAATACATATGGTTAAATAATGAAAAAAGAACATCTGTCCCTTTTACAGCTTCAGCATTACAACTGAGTTAATACAAAAGTCTGCAAATAATGGCGCAGTAAGAAGAAAAAAATTGCATAATGGATTATATTCTCCTAAAGTAGTATAAGCCTACTAATGCTGTTTTACCAGTCTTTTGTTTTGCATTTGGAAAGCAACAATAAATGCTAATAAATACTTTTCTGTTGATGTGAACAAAAACTTGAGTAAAGAGAAATATACCTTTTAAAACCACTTCTGTGTTCCTGTCCAGTTTATTGGCAAGTTCAGCATGTTATAACTCCACATTCAGCCTTTTTTGAGGAAAAAGGGAGTGCCTTGAACTTGAGGATCATGAAACCTTCAACTTTTTTGTTTTCTTTTTGTCAAACAAGCAAATTATCTATATTGCTAAGTTAACTAACTAGAATCTTCTTTTATGCTGTTTAATGAGTGCTACAAAAAATTTTAAGCTTGATTTCTCCCCCCCAAAACAAACAAACAAACAAACAAACAAACTGCTCCAGGGCTACTTCTGGATGGTTAGGTACTATCATGATTCTTAGTTATATGTGCAGACTTGTAGCAGGGAGTAGAGATTTCCCCTGCAAAATAAACTGGAGAGTATGACCCATCATGAATAGACTTCAAGTTCTATTTAACATCTCATATGAAGATGATGATCTGAAGCAACTGGAACAGTTGGTTTCATAAATAAAGTCATCACAAATGTGAACTCTTCAGGGTCTTGCACTACTGCACTGGTCAGAGTTAAAATTATTGCTGTATTTAGAGTAGACTTAGTTACCCAACATAGTACAGGACCATATTTAGCCATAGGTTCACTACAGCTTGAGAAGCTGGCTGAGCTTTCCTTGAAGCCTGCATCCAAACACCTGACAAGCTCAATTTAAAATAAGTGATGGCAATGATCTCAACTGAATAGATATTTTAGTAGAAGTAATGTTTGGTAGGACTTTAGGTAAAAACAAGCTTGAAACAGACTCCTGGGGCTAAAATAATGAGGAAACAAACTGTAAAAGATAATTAACACTTTTAGCAATGCCAAACTAGTTGCATGAGACTTTATGCACTGGCTGCTCTTTCAGCATAATAGACATAGAAGACAAACATCCACAACTGTCTCTAAAGGACAGAGGTAGATTGTGTTTTGGTATGACATGTATGTAATTTAATCTAATTTTGGATGCATAAACATATGATTGAAGGGTTTCTATTTATCAAGAGCTGACTACAGTTTGCCACAGATTTCATTGATGTGAAAAGGATTAATTAAACATGAAATCTGAAAAATGCAAATAAAGGGGGTTAAGATATCAGCTAGATACTGATATTAATTAAAAATACTACCAGGAGACACAATATAGGTTCTTACCTTCAGTGTTCCATAGAAGAGATACAAGAACAACAGTAGACATTGTAAGAAACATGCATATGGTTTTACTTTAAAATACAAAATTATTAAAAATACAGGCTTATGACACTTTAGGTACCTAAAATGTAGTAGAACCGATGTCTGCTGTATCCTAGGGTTTCTTGCATCCAAGAATTATTGAAAAAGATCTCTTTTTCTGGGTCCTTTTGGGTCCCACAATGCTGAGGTTTTTTTTAAAGCTGGAACCTTCAACTCCTAGCTTACTTCACAGTGATATTAATGATGCTGACGTCCTCGTAGGGTTTGTCAGTTTTGGGATTGACTTTTACATTTGAGATTCTCTGAACAACTTCCATTCCTTTAGTCACCCGTCCAAACACGCTGTGCTTGTTGTCTAGCCAGGGCTGTTTGAGGGTATAGGAAGAGAAAGGTAATTTTAAAACAAAGTTACATATACATTAAATACAAACCAGGAAGAAACTGAGCTAGAATAAGTGAATATGGATGCCTTTTATATATTTGGACTATTAAACTAAACACCATGTAAGTGCAAACTGCTGTTTTAACAAATGAAAAACAGTGCAGCTCATGCACATTCATATGCGTTTAAACTCATCTTCTAAAAGATTTTCTTAAAAGTACTACAGCGGACAATTCTAGAGATGCAGTAGCRTTTCACAGCTTTTTTTGTTTTAAGTGTAATCTTAGTTTGCAAAAAGGCTGTTTCAATACATCTATTCAATGCTGCTCTCAGATAAAATTTAAGTGTATGCTTGATTTTTGTCAGTCCAGAATACTGGACAGGCAATATTTATACAGTTTGCCCAATTAGTAATCCCCATATAAGTGCCAAAATAAACTTAATGAGCCTTCAAGATTATGTAAGAAGGAGATGCTTTTTTAAGACATGATTTTGAAGTAAGTGCTATAAAAAAGTTTAAGTAACAGCTTGAAGGATTTGTTTTGCACTTGTTAGATTCATATACCAAAATTTCTTTTTCTGGCTGTGAAGCTGCACACAGTTTAAAATATTAACAGGGAAGTTTTCCAACTTGAATATTGGTTTCTCTGAAGAGCTAAGAATAGACAATTTTAGAAGCCATCCCTCACCATGTCCAAAAACATGGAACAATCTTAAAATAGCCAAGATTCTATCAAATTTAAACCAGTATGTTAAGTATTCCAATAATATAAAACTGCAAAAATGTCTGCTCTACTTAGAATTTGATATGGCCCTTACTCTATCAAAATGCCTTTTATGATCACAGATGACAAAAATACCTTTCTTAATGGAGTGTTTCAGTAAAGCCAACACAGTGTACATTTCTGTATGCAGCACTTATTTCCACAATAACAAAGGTTGTTTGGACAGTACTATTTTCCTTTTTCACCATAAAAATTACTGTATTTATTTTTACTATATAGTTAACATCTCAGGCCTTAAATTAAGCTTTTAATACTACTTACAGTTGGCACCACTGTTATAAAAAACTGAGATCCATTGGTATTTGGTCCTGCATTAGCCATACTGAGTGTATAAGGTCTGTCGTGTCGTAAAGTTGAATGAAACTCATCTTCAAATTCTCCTCCCCAAATACTTTCACCTCCCATTCCTGTACCTGTGGGGTCACCAGTCTGAATCATGAAACCCTGCACAGAAATTGAATATATTACTGCATCATCTCACAGAGTAAGTGAGCAAAAGTGTCTGATGCCAGGTGAAGCTCTCTTAGCTGCTCCATAACTCCAAAACTGCTTCATACTCTTCAACAAAATGTGAGTGCTAAAATGAAGTGGATAAGGAACAGAGCATTCAGGATCTCTTTAAGTGATAATCTGCTATTTATCAAAAATAAGATTACTCAGTGGTCTCTGCTAGTGAGGGACAGAAACCTGAACATCTCTACCTTCTGCAAACACTTAAGTTGTATCAACTCGACTGTTGCAACAAAAATAAGTAGCCTTACAAGGAATGTCCATTCTGACAAGAAATGCATAAAACCCTAATTCAAGCAGGATTACCAATTTGATCTTTCTCTCAAATTTCAGTTTTTTTCTACCGTGTCAGTTGCAGGACAGCTATTTATTAAGCAATTTTACTAAGTGATGAAGCTCTTCAGAGCTCAGAATTATTCAGACCTTACAGGGAATTATAAAACCATTCCAGAAATCCTCTGTGCAAAAGGGAAATGAAAATGTTGACAGAACTGACCCAAAATTTACATTATGTAAACCAACAAAAAATTAAAAGTTACCTTGATAATACGGTGAAATATGTGTCCATTGTAATAGCCATTTCTGCTATGCACACAAAAGTTTTCCACTGTTTTGGGGCACCTAAAATCATGCAATAGAAAATACAGGCTACAATAAATATTTAACTGTATTGTGGCAAGGCCATAAAGATTTGAGACTGAGATCCTGTTGTACTGAGCCCTGTTTTAACATACTGTAGAAAGGTCTTTCATCAAAAAAGTGACACTCCCTCCCCTCCCTGTCCTGCCAACCCAGAGCTGGAAGCAAAGAAACCGAGGGCAGTACCAAGTTGTCTGGTTGCACAGGAAGTCAGCAGCAGGCTCTGAAGCAAAATCTAGTTCTTCCCTGAAACCTAGGTCAAGGCACCCATCATTAAAGGTTCCTTTCCCAGCTTTTTATTTATATACTGCAGTTAGATTTACAAAACCAAATAAGGAATTTATGCTCCCTAAGAAGAAAGTTGTTCAGCGTTCTTTTACCTCTATAATTCTATCTGCCCATATGCATGTGAGGCATCTACATACAAGAAGTGAAATTTAAAACCAGAATGTTTTAGTATTACAGAGAAGTTCTGCAATCACTATAGAGCCAGTTTTCCTCCTCTGAAACTGCTGACAAAGATTGTTTGGAACCAGAGGGAGCAGGTGGAATGTTATTGCTGATGGAATAAAAAAAACAAAAACAAAAACAAAAAAAACACACACAAACCTTTCCCTGTCTGACTTCATTTTTTACTCCCAAGAGGGTTGTTACTGGAGTTGCAGTTCTTTGTGACAGCTCTTGAATGGTTTTGAAGAAGGGATTAATAGTCAGAGTGTCCATCTACATAGACAGATTCAGGCAGCCACACCCACACACTTTCCCAGGAAACCAGAAAGCAGTCAGGTTGAGTTCGTAAGCTGTACAGCTACATGAACTATGACAAGGAATATTACTTTGGGCTTAGTGATATTCTAAAGCATCTCCTGGACCAGAGCACCAACGGCGTAACTATTGGAACACACAAGATTACAGTCTAATTCCGGCTGAGCTGTACAAGAGTAGGCATTCACAGCTTTATTCCACTAGCACACAGCCAAAGATTTAAGGGGCATACAAAGTTATGTCCCCTATCCTCTCCTTTATTTATTACATTCATCATGAAGAGTTTTTAATTTCAAAACTCAGCTGGAAGGAAACATTAAACAAAAAAGCACAAACCTGACGGTGTTGCATTTAATCTAAAAAATGCATGCAGAACACTGTAGCGAAGCACGCAGCAATACTATGCATGCAATTATACTTGACACACAGGCATGAGAATTAAAAAAAAAAAAAAAGTCAAAAATATGCAGCTTGTTCTGTCACTCATTGGTATGTGCTGTACCATTACTGCAACCTATACGCTACAATTATGAATTCCAGGAACTAGGGCTTGAGGCAAGGAGACATTGGTGAAGAATGCAATGGAAGACTAGCAGCCCTGCAGGGTAGAATTAAGGTTGTGTTGCATTATCTGTGCTGATGATAAAAGATGAGCTTGTGATTAACACAGACTACATTTAAATGGTTTAAGTTTCAATGTATTTACACAGCAAACCTGACAATCTTGTATAAATCCGAGTGTTTCACAAAAAATCTTTACATGTATTAGGTAGTGTTGTGAAGGAGAGACGCTGACACAAGAACTTAGCCAACAGTCATACATAAAACGCCTTTTCAATTATATGCGTGTTCTTAGATATAGACAGCACTAATGTYATACACTGGTATAAGTTTTATGTTGCTCTTGAAGGATGAGCTGCAGTAACATAAAATGTAAGAATACAATAGCTACATTTGGAAACTGCAAAGAGTATTATTCCTCTGGCTTTCATAGGCCTATTGCCAGATSTTCTACTGCTGCTGCCAACATCATTCTTTTTCAAGATGGAATGAAACAGCACTGCTTTACAATAATATGTAGCTTGCACAGAAGAATATCATGCCCTATCCACACCTTATGTTTGGAGAAAAAATAAATAAATAAAAGAAAGGAGTAAATCCCCCAAACCAGAACTTACAAAGAGCAAAATCCATGAAAAACATGTAGGGCGAGAGCAAACAAAACACCACAATCATAGGAAGATGGACAATTTAGTCAGATACAACAGTCTAAGCTGTTGTAGAAACAGTCTTAAGCTGTTTTTTGATCTACGAAGGTAAAACATGGTTTTGCCTAAGCCCTCCCCTTAACACAATACCCCTTATTGCCTCTTCCAACCTTTACTAAGCAAAGGACAAAACATATCAAAGCTAGCTAAGACTCATGACAGACCACTGTTGTCAAACTACAGATACAGTGGTTGAACTTTGTTTCCTTCAGCAGGGCACTGACTCTAGTCTCTTTTTTACCCAGCCTCCAATTATCATGGAATTTTTCGGAATGTAGCTATCTTTCAGACTGCAGCCCTCCTGCAAATATGGTTGAAATAGTTCAATCAAAAGTAAATAGAAGAAAAACAAATGACAAGCGACAAGAAATACATTGTGAATCAGCGGCCCCTCACTGTTACTTAGACCTATTTTTACCCTAGTTTACTTGTCACACTCAGGTAGCCTGCTGTATGAAGAAACTGTGAGGAAACAAGGCCAGAACAAAAGAGGAGGAAGAGAACCATTCCTAGCTGGGAATGCATCTCTTGGATACCGATACTGGAAAACACGAGGGAAGGAGCAACAGCGTAACAGAAAAAGTACCAAATACATACTCAACAGGAAAAAGCTTGATGTGAATGTCTCCCATGCTTGTGTGGATAATGGCACTGTCTGAAACTCTTTTGGGACCTTCCGCCTGGGTGGCTGCCATGACCTCTTCTTTAGAAGGTTTCTCATTAAACACATCTCTGTCAGAATCTGCACTCTTTGTATCTTCTGGTTCACGTTTAGTAAACTGAAGAACAAAAACCCAGAAAGCTACTGTTCATTTTCTTTATCTTACACAGTGCTCTGCACCTGAGACATCAATGTGATCATTCAGCCTGCTAAACACCTGAATGGATTTGAAACGTAGCCAGAATTCACAGATCCTTGCATTGCAGCATTAAGTGCATTATCAGCACTGCCAGAGTCACAGATTCCAATACAACTACTTGTAAATCCAAGTAACTTTTTCTAATCTCTCTGTATCTTCTACCTCCTCTCCTTTTCAACATAAAGCCCACACTAGTTCAGCACTGTTTTTTTAGAGAGGAGTGGAGAATATCGATATGTTCCATTATGTTCAGGCTGAACTGGCAGGTCTTTTGGCTTCACTGCAAAGACATATTAGAGTTCTCTTATTCCAGTGCTGCATTAATATAAGACTACAGACAGAAAAGCAAATTAAACTAAAAATAGGAGAAGTCTCAGAAATTAGGTTTTTATAATAGTTCTTAAAGGAGCAAGACATGCAGCAAATATCAGTGACTACACAACCATCAATACACTTACATTTCAAATGGCAATCACCAGATTTCTGCATGCGTTCATTTGCTGCATAGTCATGTTTTTTCTAAGAGTGTCTAACATTTCCACATTTTGTCTAACTTTTCTTCCTCACCTGTACTGTTCAGAGTAGTGTACTCCATTCTGTACTATATAGTCACACAAACCACACAAAGTAACCGCACAGAGTTTTAGGAAGTATATTCTCTTGCTCTGTAACCTAAACCAATTCAAGCACAAATAAGCCAATGGACAGCTGGACCTCTAACCTCCACTGTGATCACATCCCAGATTAACCACAAACTACTCCAGAATTGCTTGTCTGTTTTGCTTATTCATTGCATCTCATCCAAAATCTAAATTGTGAAGAGGAAGAAGACTTGTCTTTGTTATTTACCCAAAAGGCACTTCAGTGCTACAGAGTCCTGATGCTTCTCTGAATTTAATTATTTTATGCTTCTTATACATTTTGTACATACGTTTAATTATTGTTTTTAATTGGTGTAAGATCTGGTCAGAATTTTTAAATATTTTTACATTAATTTCTTAAACTACATCAAAAGCCTATACCCCTCTCAAAAAACTATAATTTAGACAGCCAAAGACATCAAAAATTTTTAATGGCTTGAGCAATATTGTGAAAACAAAATTAAAGACTACAAAGCTCCTTCTAGTCAATTTTTAGTCAGTTCAAGCTAAAATTTCTAGAATATACTTGTAATTTAAGGAGATGCCTCTGGAAAAGTTGTGTTTGCAAATGTTCAATCCAAAAAGCACTGGAAAGGCACAAGGAGAAAATTAAAAAGTAATACACAATGAGAAAACATCAATACAAGAATGRAGTTATTCAAATAGAAACCACACACACACACCATATAAAACCTATTTTTTTTAAAAGCTGTGCAGATTACTGTCGGATCTGGCTGGATGTTCTGGAGAACAGGGTTTTCAGATGCCTTCATCTCTATAGTGATTGCAGCACGATGTTTCTTTGCTACTCCTTGGAACAAAGCTAGTTGCATCACCCTGATGTTTTCTTGTTTGCCCAAGATACGAATACACCTAAAGTACAAGATATAAAAGGTATAACTACCGTTATTTGCTCATGACACAGTCAGACAGTCTTCTCTCTGACTGCAAGATACTCAAATCAAAATTTCTAAAGCCTTCTCAAAATGATTTTTACTGTTTGTTTCTGTAGGCTATTTACAATGCTTCTCTATTCAACCTGCAACATAATTTACTAGTCAATCTCCCTGCTCTGTAAAAACTCGACTCCATTGATCTGCATTCACTTCATGTTATCATATCTAGTTRGCCAGAAATTAATTGATTATGCATTTTTAGTATCAAAACCCTTTCCACATATTCTCATTTTATTTCGCTTTAAACTACGACTCTTTAATAAATGTGGGAAAATCTTATCTACAGTCTAATTTAAGGTTCCCAAGCAGAAAAGAAAGAAAGAAAAAAAAAAAACCTGGAAAGGAGGAAAAACAAATGAAGAACAA
>NW_020447542.1:743569-750921 GCF_003343035.1 Apteryx rowi
AAAAAAAAAAAAAAAAAAAGTGGCATCCACAGTCATAGCAAGTTTGCAAGTTTTAAATATAGTAGAAATCGGAATGAATATAGACTTTGAAACAAACATATATTTCCAAATGTCTCACTGGAACTTACCTGTTAGTCTCTACATTTATGACCTTAATGCCCAACATTGTTCCATAGAGAACGAAGTGTCCAGTTTCATCAAAAACTATATTAATTAATCTTACTGCATCCACTTTCTCCAGCTCACGCTCAACAGCCATGCGTCGGCCAAACTCCATGTCTGGTAATTGTTGTCTCATCTGCTGAAGTTCAGTAAACATCTACATGAAAAAAAAAAAAAAAATCACAATACGAACATAGTTTAAACTTTTGACCCAGCAAAGAACCTACACACAAGCTTAGGAAACGTGGAATTCAAATGAGACCAATCAGCTCTTAAAATTACCTGAAAAATTAAAATACACAACTAATGCTCTTTTTTTTTTGGCGTATTGTAGTACTTAGGCCTCAGACAAAGAAAAAAAAAAGTATGTAGCTATCTAACAAAATTCTTCAAAGATCACAAATTTAATTTTTTACATTATTACGATTTTATTTAATAAAGAGAAGTCTAGCAATACAAAAATATAAATGAAAATCAAGAACTCAGTTTCACAGTATAGCTAATATAAATTAGTAAGAATTAATTTTTGGTCAGAACAATGTAAAAGCCAAGGAAGAGAACAGGGAAAACCACTCTGTAAGAAAAACATAGCAATGAAGCTCAACTTTCAGAAACAGGTGATAATGTAGGTGAGTGTGCTGGTAAATAAATTCAAATAAATAGATAAAAATCCTCAAAAAAAGAGAAGCAAGACTGAACTCACACTCAGAGATTCATCAAAGACTCTCATGAGCTTCCCCGTCAAGAACCGGAAAATTCTAACTTTTCTGTCAGACCCAAGAGTGGCCATTTTCTTGCCATCAGGTGAAAAACTTATACTGGATGGGTAAGCCTTGCATTTAGCAAATTCATATAAATCAGTATCTGTTTTATACTCCCAGTTCACATTCTTGGGAAATTTATATTCATGAGGAGTACCAGTCCAGTACTCAATCATTCCAGATTTGTCAGAAGACACTACTACTTTGTAGACAGGGTTCAACCGTATCTGAGTAAGAGAGGAGGTATGGAGTTTATCAAAAACATGCAGTGGCTGGTTATTTCCTCGTCCATCATATATGAATATTTTTCCTGTGCTCTTCTCAGATGTGGCAACAGAAGATATGGCATCTCCAGGGCAATATACCCATTCACACTGGCCAGGGTAGTAGCTGCAACAAAGAGTGGAAGGAAAAAAAAAAATAAGAGAAATAAGAAGGATTGGTTTTACTTAGCTAAGAAATGAATTATGCTATCAACTCAAAATCAAGTATCAGAAGCAGATTTTGAACCTTATTTACTAATCTTGCTAATACATGACCTGCTAAAATTGAATGGTGTGATAGCGATAGCCAAGCTGCTCCAAGCAACACAAACCAGTGGAGGGATCAGTTAGCCAATCTCTCTTGTTCCCACATTGTTTCATAAAGAGGCTGTGACAGAAAGCTGAGGTAGAACAGCGTTGGTAAAAAAGAAGAAAAAGGGTGGAAATCCAACATAATAGCACCAGTGGCATTAAAGATTACTACTCAATTACTGTGACTCAATAACATTTCTCTTCTGTCTGGAAAGTGATTAGCACTTCAGTGCAAATGAAGACAACCACACTTTTGCCATCTACTTAAGGAAAAGTGCAGCTGGGTCTTGCAAAAAAATAATCAAACCACTTATAAATTTATTAACAAGAAATCAGTGATACTAAGACAACCAGGCTGTATTCTGTAAGCGTTATGAATGAATTTAAGAATGAATGCATTTGCTACTAGCAAAGAAACGTACACTGTAAATAAAATAAGTCAGAGATATGATCAATAAACAAAGTTATATCTGTTTTTAAAGAGTCTCTAAGCAAAGATTCCGACAATCAGAACTGAAACTAAAACTACATGACAGACCACAAAGATAGATACCAACTCCATAGGAAACTCTTATTTAGTATCCTTTCACAGATCAAACAAACACTGACAACTGACAGACGGTGATCATTTGGATTTTTAATACTTGTCTGGCAAAAATTCTCCAAGGGCTATTCGAGGCTTTCTTTGGAAAATGGGTGGTTGCAGTAACAGAACCAGAACTTTTTACCAGGTTCACAGAAGGGACAGGAGGCAGAACAACTGCAGTAAGGGTGACATCCCATTGCTCTGTGTGCTATTATCCAAAATTTATACATGAACTAGCCCTTCTCCAGATCACTGATGGAAGCATAAAACACGGGGATTTGCAGATAACTACACTGTGTAGATTAGTTAAAACTGAAAGGATCCGAAGAATTTGAGACGAAGCTAATCCACCACGAAACATAATGACACATACGTATCAAAGCAGACAATGCAAGGTAATGCAAGTTGAAAGGATCACACAGAACTGATGAATTCTACATTAACCGTAGCAAGCCTGAGCAAACAGCCATGAAAAAATTCTCAGGCAGGTCAACAGAAACTATTTGCTCAATAAACAGTAATGCAGAACATAAAGCAACAAACTCATTAGATTTTAGGAAGGATATTCAGAACAATGTTTGTATTATGACTGTATACTTTTCACTTCTTCATTAAAGAGTTCACATCAGGTCAAACCCAATTATCTCTGGAAAAAAAAAAAAAATGTACCAGAGGAAAAAAAGAAAATCTTAAAAAAAGAAGAAAAAGTCTTAATCATTGATGATGATGAGAAAAACTAGAGAAAACAAACCAGGGACATACTATAGACAAATATTATAGGTAGTGTTCAGGGTATCCCTGAAGCAAAACAGATGAAAATTTTACCTCAATTTCCCCTAAATGCTCATATAGGAAAAAAAAAAAAACCTCTAGTATAATGTCAAATTAAGTGTTTTTTTAATAATACAGTGGAATAAATACAGTAAGATATATATTCCTAAATTGATTTAAAAATAAATTTATTCATTTTGTCCTATGACTTTATCAACTTTGTAGTAACAATACAAGACTGCTAAGCACAAAACACCAACAAAAGCTAAAGACTAAGGCTAACTGGAATTTTTTCTGCAGCAGACAGACAAGAGAGAATCTATTCTTATGGGCTACGTACATTATCTGGAGATGGCTACTAACACTATCACAAGCAAAGAAGCTAATATAAGCATTTATATAGGGATTCTGAAAGGTATTCAGATATTATATTATTTTAGCATCTTTCAGAGCAGTGGAAGTTTTACAACTAATTTCAGTCAGGAGAGCTATGACAATACTGAACATTTTTGAGTTTATACTTTTATTCAGTTTCAGAATTAACCAACAAATAGTAGACTACTAGGAATAAATATTTTCTGATTTCAGAAGGACTGTGGAAGCATCAGATCTTCTACCACTCTTAGTATAGCTTTATTCTCCCATTTTCCAAATCCACTCTTGTAAAAATGTGAGAGATTATTTTCCCGTTATTGATATAATTCCAATAATATCCATTCCTATTTCTTCCAAATTCTTCAGCTACATACTGTATAATTACAGAAAATCTGTTATAGAAACACTAAGGAAGACAACAATGTTCTTTTTAAAAAAAGGAGGAAAATGATATCCCTGAGTCAAAGAGAACAGTACATACACTCCAACAGCTTCCTGCCATACTAGAACTATTAGTTGGCTATGATTTTTAAATTCAGTGCCAGACAGCAGAAAAAGTGATCCTAACTCACATTTTGTGAAACACCATGTCTTTGTAGGCAACAATATTTGACACAGAAGAAAGGCATAAACATCTTCTACTCTTAAGAAGGGTACATACAAGAGTCCTATTTTTTTCTGTTCAACCAGGCAATCTCCAAGCCACTGGAGRTATTTTGGATAACGCAACTTGCTTAGCTCAGTCTGACCAGAAAAAAAAACTCTAAAACATTCATAAAAAAAAAAAGTAATCTACTTATCTCTTATACAAAATAACCCCAAACATTTTAAAATCCCTAAAAAAATATTTTTTTCAAGAACTAAGTCACTTACCCAAGCTTCAGCATGTTGATCATATCAAAGTTTACCACATCAAACACCTTCATCGCTTTGTCATCTCCAACTGAACAGAATAAAGCCCCCTCTGAGCTAACAGCAATACTCTCAATAACTCCTACAAAAAAATTAGTATATTATTAAGACACTGGAAAGAGACATCCTTCATTTCAATACCCCATAGAAAAGGGAAACAGAGACACTAATTAAAAATATAGAGGCCTTCAGCTGTTTCTCAGCTGTTTCTCTACCATTTTTAAATGTTTAAACATTTTTTTTAAGCCTACTTTGTATTCTATCATTATTTGGAAGTTGGAAGCAGACAAGTAAAAATGAACTGCTTAGCTTCTACATAAATGGAAGATTATAATTACAATAATTTTAATTTAAAATGTTTATTATAAAAACATTGAGAACAACATTATGATACTGTAAAAAAAAAAAAAAGTTGCTTGGTAGGCTCCATTCTCACATTTTGTTTCTGTATATACTGAGATGCTGATAGTTAAGATCAAGAACCTACTATTACAATTTTTCACGTTAAACAGAAACATTACTTTAATTATTTATTATTATTTATCTTTTTTATTGTTACAGGCTGCATATTAAATTTGTTTCTATCAGGTAGATCATTTCCAATAGCAATAAGTACCTCAATTTTCTGTCAGGCCTGTTTTATGCTTAGCATAGTATAGAAGAGCTGTGTGTACTCAGCCCATAAAAATATGGTTTAAATATTGGAACTGCAATTCAACTAATAATCATGCCATTGATGCATAAATTACTTTACATTTACAACAGTTCCAGAAGAAAATAAACATGTTACAGAAAAAGTTTATATGAGATAGAAATATTCATCACAGCAAAGTGAAAAGATCTGACTTTGTGAAGAGATGATGAGGGATGAAGGTAGCCTGCTTAAAGTAACATCTTTTTAATCTTCTTTGGATTGTATGTACCCTGTTCACTTATTTCTAAACAGAAACTCTCTCTGTGTCCTGGACATTCTCCCCAGAAGCAGGGTGCAAGGCAATGCAAAGGATGTAGGGGATCTGGACAAGACGACTCATCAAGTTTGGTTCCCACCCTATCCCTCTGGCAGTTTGGAGCAGGACGGAAGAGGACAGGGGAATGAAGGAACCTAGATGGATATCACTTCATCCCTGCCTGCAATAGATGCATCCCAGAACTCCTCTCCTCTTTGTTTGCATTGCCTGTTCAAACCACTAAGCTGGAGGGGGGGGGAGGGGGGGGCCGGGGAAGTGCATTCCTTTATAAATGAAAAAGTAACTTCTCACCTAAGTGGCTACGAAAATGTTTAACAAACTCAATCCCTTCTTCTATTTTTTTCCAGAACTTTACATGTCCATCATGACTGGCTGTTATGATAAAATCTGTCCTGCAATTGCAAAAGAAAAAAAAGGAAGAAATTCACATATAATGCACTTCCACACTGCTTTTGGGCAGTAATTTGCATTAAGACACTACAATTAGTGCTGTAAAGAGAATGAACTTTAAACAAATTACTGTAACAATCTGTCTGAATGGGCATTATCAATCCTGAAAAAGCAAACAAGTATTTTAATATACTCTCGGTTAATCTATAAAAGGTCACTAGCCTGAATTTAAGAAATAAATAACACAATTCCTTTTAACTTTGTACATTTTACTACTCTTTTAAGCTTGGTTTGTCAGTTGTTGCTAATAAAAATAAATCAATATATATCTTAAAGGTATGAGAAGAAAGGTATTTCCTCAATTGGTGCAGTTCCACTGAATCATATTTTACTGTATGCATAGCCAATTTCTCTTATTTCTGTACATATTGCAATAAGGATTTTAAAAGCTCATTTTATCTATTCAGTCATCTTCTTGGCAAGCCCCTTCCTTTATATTTAGTTTTGAAAACCTTAAAATGCCACCTCCAAACATAATAAGTTTCCATTATTAAAGTTCTACAATGAAAACTTCTCATCATATACAAGAACACATTTCTGACAATAATATACTGTGAAAAATAAGAGACTTACTTAGTACATGCTACATGCGTAATGACATCTCTGTGCATGTAACTGCGTTCATACATTGAAGCACTTGGAAGATTTTCAAGATAGACATGTTCAAATTCAAGCACTGAACAGAATAAAAAGAAAAATCAGGAAATTCTGTGTTCATAAAGATGTACCTAGCTTCCGTTTTCCATTAATTACCCTTGAATACCTTTCACTTTAGTCAAGAAGGCCCTAGAACTTTATCCTAACATAATACAAGGGATTTCCACTGTGGTTTCGTACTCAGATTTCTCTATTTATGGCAGACAAAAGCCACTCCAACTCTCCTTTTAAGCATACAGAACCCTGCTTTTAAAACAACTATTATGTTGACTTTCTGAATGTGTAAAAAGAATCTTAAAAATACAAATACGCCAAGTCTATTATTGTGAAAGTCTATTATTGATGCCACTTCTTCCTTAATAAAGCTGTGGGAAGATACAGATCTGACCTGGGAAATATTTAAGTACACTACTTATTTAAAGCAAATCTTTCGCAAAGTAATCTGGAAATATAATGTCCCTGTTGGCAGAGAATGTTTTTAGTAGTACTTTAACAGAGTTTTTACCTAGATCACTGAATATCTCATGGCTCGACTTCCCACTATCCAAATAATCAGATGTTTCTGACATTTCATCTTAAGAACCTTTGAGGTACTGCGAAAAAGGGGATGATCAATCACATCTCATTTTTTTTCCAAAAATGAGGTCATTGTTGTGAGATTCACAGTCCCATTCAGAAATTACAATTTAAATTCTAAGCGCAGGCATCTATCCTTTTCATTGTTTAACTGGCCCACCCGATACGAACTGATTTACTGTTTTTTGTCTCCAATCTTTGTATCGTCATGGTTAACATTTACACAATTGCACTTCTGAACAACCTGCGATCCACAAGACGGTGCCCTGCTAACAACCCCACAGCCAAAAGCAGCGCCTCCTGCGGGGGGGCAGCGCCTCCTGCGGGGCGGGGGCAGACGCACAGTCCCGGGCCGCAACTCCGCGCGGCGCTGGCCCGCGCCCCGGCGCCCCCTCCGCTGCCCCGCACGGAACCCGCGGTTGCCCCGCGGTGCGGAGCGGCTCAGGCAGTCGACGGACACGAACCCGCTCAGGCAACCGGTCTCCCCTCGACGCGAACCCGCCCGCCCCTGGCTGCCCCACGGCGGAGCGGCGGCGCCCCCGGGGCGGCCCCCGCC
>NW_020447542.1:751352-803359 GCF_003343035.1 Apteryx rowi
GCCCGGGAGCCCCGCGGAGGAGCCGCGGCGCCCGCGGAGCCGCGGGGCTCCCGGCCGCTGCGGGGGAGAGCGGGAGCGCCGTGCCCAGCCTCTGCGGTGCTGCTGGCGTCCTGCTCTATTCAGCTCCCTTCCGCGGCAGACTGTCCTCATTTTCACTCTGTTCTTCCCGAACAGCTTTTTCAGGCCTACCACCACTCTCCTTTCTCCTCTCTGAATTTCTTCCAGTTCGTGGTTATTCTATGTTTGTTGGCATTGAGCATAATTTGCATAAAGTTTGCCTATTCCCCTGCCTTGATTAGAGGTCTCAAGTTTCATGGTGTCTTCTGGCCCTGACGGATTAAATATTTGTCATTTACGCGCTTCCCTACATTGGTTTTCCGTATTCATGTGTGGGAGTTGAGAGCTTCCCAGAAACTTTGAAAGCATGAAGCAAAACATCTTTTTCTCTCGTGGAAAAAGTGTTATGGGGGAGAAATTATGGGGGGAGGAGGGGACATATTTTTACCCAATTATATACCTCTGAAAGGGAGCAAGAAGGAATATACATGCAGGGACATGTGTGCATTGTAGCTGTTTCTAATAGTAGGTTTACCTGTTGTTTAGTATTTTTATGGGATGGAAAAGTTCTTTATTTTTGAACTACAGCAGATAAACAAAAAGCTTTCATTCAGATAAGGAGTATGAATATATTGATATTATGACACAGAAATAGAAAGATCTCATAACTGAAGCTCCAAGGAAAATCGTCTAAACAAACATGATGCTTGGATGTATATACTTTATAAAGTAACTAACATAGCACACTGTTAAGGACCACAAGTTGATTTGTCTTGCTCCATAGAGGCCTATAGTATTTTCTCATGCCATGTACATTTTGAAACTTTGTTTAAAATCATTACCATTAACCTTTTGAAAGTCAGCAATAATAAAATAATTATAATGGTTGCTTTAAACTTTTTGATTTTTCTCACTGTGTATTCAGATATTTATCTCACACAGTGCTTTTGTTTTGGTTTGTTTTTATTACTGGGTGGGGGGGAAGAAGGGGGACAGGAGTTCCCCCTCCCTCCCCCCCAAATGTTTCCAAAGCGGGTCACTATGTTTTGCTTGTTAGTCTCTTCTGGGCCCTCTCAGCTGTACTGCAGATCCTTAATGCTAAATCCATACTACCTGACTGACACAGTGCTCCCTCTAGCTTTTTGCCAGGATGAAAATTATCTATTCAGGCTTTTTTTTTGTTTGTCTCCTTGCCAGTTTTTGGTCTGAAACAAAAGTTTACATCTTATCTCAAGACCGCCTAGCTTCTTGATTAGCCTTCTGTGGGGGACTTCACTGGAGGCATTTCAGAAGTCTTAATAAATTATGTGAGCTAGTTCTCTTTCCTGTTAYGGAGTCATTCCAAGACTCTTAAGATAATGATTTTTCCTTTGCAAAAACTGTTCTCGTTAGACCTTATCAGATCATGGCAATCCAGATTTTGTTAGCGTTCTGTTTTTAATTAGTGATGCAACAAATTTGCCAGGAAAGCATATTAGAAGTATTGCTACCTTTCAATTCTCTAGAACACTTACTGTGTTCAGTGAGACATTATTATTTTTTGTTAGCTACTCTGCTGCAGCATACTTGAACTTCGGAATTAAGTTATTCATTTGTTCAGTATATCTTTCTCTGACACCTCTTTTTTGTTATGAGGAAGAACAAACAGTTGACTTAGGATTTCTGCATCATCAAGATGGCAAAGTCATCACTTATTTCTTCATTAGATCTTTATCTTCTTTTCTCTCTCCTTTTAATCTCAAGCTATTTGGTAGGTTCAGAGATATGTTTAAGTGTTTCTAAAGGCTTCCTGAATCTCTTATATTTAGGAAATTCCTATTGGTTGTTTTACCTTTAACATTTTTCCTTTTAAGTGCCACTTTGGCCCTTCTGGTTTCCCTCTTAGTTGCTGTTGTCATTTATATTTCTCTTTATAGACTTAACTAGGATCATGTTTCTAAATTTATGTGTTTCTATTTGATCCAACAGATCCTCAAACTTTTTAATTTTACCTGTGATGATTTTTTTCCTGGCCTTCCTGGTGCCGTCTTCATTCAATAGCATGCATTTCAGGTTCTTTTTTTTTTTTTCCCTCTCTCTTATTAACCTCCAAGACAGTTGAATTCAAAGTCTTTTTGACATTTATTGGAAAAAAGAGCAAAAGTAACTATGCAGAAGACCTTTGCAAGTATATGGAATAAGAGTGTGGCTTTGTAGATGTGCACTATTTCCTCATTGTTTCTTTAGTAAAGTTATGAGAAAAAAGAACAAAAAAACCCCCCACAAGTGCAGATCATCCATAGCAGTCTTGAAAATTTAAGATTGTGATTCAATTAAAAAAAAAAAAAGTTGTTATCTTGTTTCAAAATTGACTTCAGTAATACGGTTAGCTGATTTTACTGGACGATTGGGTGCTGTCTAGAATTACAGGGGAATTAACTAAAAACTTCATGGATTCAAGGAGTTTGTCCTGTTACATATTTGACTTAAAATAGTAGGTATGATTCAGTATCCTGTTTATAAGTATTGTAAATCTTTGTGGTAATGGTTCTATTTGTTTAATAATAGGCTGAAAAATTACCAGAACAGATGTCAGACTACCAGCATGTACCTCCTGAAATTGTCAATGAGTCAGTGGGTCATGCAGATGCCAAAGAAGAACTCTTGGATGAATGTGAGAGCATTTGGAGGCAGATGGAAGAGGTATGGCAATTAGGAGTAGGAGACTAGGTTTGTTGTAAACTTTTCTCAGTGTTCTGTATTTCATCTCCCCTCCCTTCCTTGCTTCCTCACCACGCTTCCCCCTGGCCCCCATCTCCCCAAATCCCCACACCCCAACAACAACATGGACAGACAGACAGACGGACCTTTAAAGGCCAGAGGTAGAAATGCTGGCAGGGGTGTAGAAGGCCTTGCAATGGCAGTCTTTGTTTACAGTGTGCTGATGTTATGATTTAGGTAAATCTTAAGCAGAGAGGCAGCATATACTAAAACTTAGGAAAATATAAACAATTGTTGTTTGTGTTGTGGTAGTACCAGCAGACCAAGACTGAGAATCTCCCTCTCTTTAGCCTCATACAAAATGGAAGTCAATTGCTGTCCACAGATACTTATGGCCCTAAACAAATGAGAGACAGGGGAGGAGAATGGGAAGAGAAAGAGAGGCTCAGAAGGGTGATGCTGTTTGCATACGCTCATACAGTCCAACAGTTATATCCTCAAGAATAAAATCTGTATCTCTTGACACGTGGTCCAGTGTGCTTATAGTAACACATTGGAACAAGTTGTTTTTATTTAAATATTGTAAATAAAGCAAAATCCCTGCAAAGATTAGTTGTGAGAGAATAGTGTGCATTCATGAGATTACTCTGGATCTGATGAAAAATCATGTTCTAAATTACATTTTGAGAGTCTTAATTGCTTCAATTCTATTTTATGGAGTATTTATACACTATACTTGCTTGCTTGAGTTCTGTGTTGTAGATACAAGGCATTAAAAATATCAGAAACTGAACAGAATTAAAAATATTTCAAATCTTAAAGTAGATTAAAGCAAAACAGAATTAAGGCCTCAAATATAAAATAAAAGTCTGTTTCAAAAACAGCTAAAATGTTGATATTTGCTATTGCATGTATCTGAACAGTTGTGTTATTAAGAATTTGGCACCATGCATATCCTAATATTGTGGCAGGGAATATAACATAGGAATAGACATATATAATTTATATATATGGATTCCTATATTTTAGGTGTATATGTATGTATATTATAATGTATCATATAACCATGTTTTATATTACATACACACACACACCTGCGTGCACCTGCACACACATGTATATATAAAAATATATATAGGAATCCTAATATAGTGTTAGGGAATCCTTCATCTAGATTTATGAAATACTGTAATAAGTTAGCAACAGAAGTTGTTTGCCTTCAGTTTTTTTTTAATCTCAGAGTATATAATATTCCTTTCAAATTTTCAGATAAAAGGGAAGTTAAAATGTTTAATAGTTTCAATTTAACCAAAAATCTTTGAAACTTTGTATCTCATTCCCAACAGTCCCAAAACAATAAAGGAAATGATCATGTGCAGTATTTTTGGAATTTGATAAAAACAGTTAGGATTTTTATTATTTTTGTGGTTGTTGTATCACAGATGCAAGCATTATGTTTCACCAGACAATTTTAAAGAGCTAATAGTTGTTGAATTACCTCCTCAGGTTATGTGCTTTATGATGTAGTGTTCCAATTACTGTGTCAGCATTAGCACTTTTTACTGGAGAAATCCTATTTCATGTGTTTATTTCCAAGCATGAACAGTAAGGTTTCCAAATCACTGCTTAGTAATATACTCAGTAGAATGCATCCTGTGCCGTAGTGAGGCAGGAAAAACTGCTGTCAGCATAAACAGGCATAAAAAAAGAAAAAGTTTAGCAGATGTCTCCTGCTGAAGCCTTGTATATCTGTGGTAGCCTGGATTTCAGACTTGGTATACATCCTGTTACAGTCAATGGGATCTGATGTAGTGCACTTCTAAAAATCAGACCACTTCTGAAGCATACAGTATATTTCCCTGCTAAATGAGTTAAAACAAAAAACAGGTATTATAATGTGATTGCTCTGTTTGCAGAGCCAGAATAGTAGTACTGAGTTGTGTTAACTTCATACCAGCTTCCCTATTCCATGTCCGTGACTCGTCTCCTCCCAGTTTATGTTCTTCATCTGTTCAGTGTCTGTCTTCTTATAAACCTTTCCCCCATAAGTTGCACTTTTTTTCCTCAAATCATACTTCCTCTCTTGCTAGTAGCTTTTCTACTTTTCAACAAGTTCCACCTTTTTACYGTAGTATAATTTCAAAATATATCTTTGCTGTTTTGGGTCAGGCTCTGAGGGACTGCTTGGAGCCAAATCAGTTCCCCCCTTTCCTCCCTCCTTCCCTCCCTCCCCCTCCATTGTAAACACTTTTTATCGGAATTTTTAACCATCACGTTTCTCTCCTACAAAAGAAAAGAGAAAGTAAACATTATTTTTTGTTTTGTTTGTTTTCTACCAAGTGTCAAAGCAAACTAACACTTCTAGGAACAGAAACGCTGCCAGAATCAGATGCCAAGGTAAGACAATATATATATATTTTTTATTCTCCACAAAATCTTTTCTGTAAAGAAATGATGTGTTTTCAAAAGAAGCGAACTAAATTATCTTTGTTTAGTCTCTAAAGCAGTCAGCTTTACTTATATTAACTTTGATTTATTCTGAAGTATGTTAGTGTGCAGCAAATACTGAAAAATTGCATTTATGTATAGCAAAAGGGTTACTTGCAGTCTAGCCATGCAACCTGATAAATAACTAACACTGGCAGCAAAATGCAGGGGCATCTAACTTCTTCTAATAGCCATTTGGACTAATTCCTAGTCAGTGTATGTGTAATTTGTGAAACTGTATACAGATACCTTTAATTTTACTCTGAAACTTCTTTCTTGGAAATGACTATACTGTTTTTCCCCATTGGTGGATATCATTAGGAAACTTATGTGCTTGAATTAGAAATGAATTGAGCAACACTGAGTGTGTGAACTTGAACTCCTGGATCCCTCAAATTTTTGAGAACATGCAAAAAGGGAATGTTGGCTCACTCTGTAGTTGTGTGTAAATTCTAAATATGAACCTGTAAAATAAAACTTATATATGCACCCTGAATTTGGAAGAATATAAACAATTAAACATTTAGCTGGTTAGATAAAATTCTTAGGTTTTATAAATCTCTATCTTATGTGACTTCAGTAAGTGTACTGAGAGAGTAGATTCAGTGTATTTGACTGAATGATTAACAAAATTACTGTTCTTCAGGGATGTATCTGCTGAATACGTTCAGATATTTACCCATTAATTACTAACATTAATCTCTTGCTAGTAATAAACTTTTCTAAACCATTATTTACTCTGAATAAATAAGCAATAAAGATGTATAATTCAAATGTATAAAATACAATCTTTTTCTTTTTTTAGAACTCTGGATAAAATCCTAGAATTAGAAATAAATTTTGTATCATTTTATTTGGGCATAGACTCAGGATTTAATGTTTCTTTGCAGCTTTACTAAAGCACATTGTCCCATGTAATTAATACTCTTAAATTCTACTGTGGAGTTGTGCTTTTCTTGAAAGCTGTCGTAGCAAGACAATGATTAAATGGAGTTGCAAGGGCAGATTGTACTTCATGACAGAAAATAGGGAAGAGAGGCAAAGGTTGTGTTAGACCCACTGTCAGCACTTTCATGGGATCATATTACGGTCCTAACAGTCACATGTATTTTCATTGAAGCTGGCAAGGAAGCTGTAGGTTTTTCCTTGCTGCAGACCTTGTCACCAGTGTTTATCCCTTAATCACTTCAAGATTATAATCATGCAGTGTGCTCTGTGTGGTTTTATGCTTTAAGTTTGGGGACTCAATCTAGTCTACAATTTAATGGTATACATAATGAGCAGCATATTTTCCTGGGAATATATATAGGGTATAACAGAGATGTCTGATATACTTCTTTGCTGTATGTACTTGTCTGTTGAAAAGAGTGTCCTTGATTTAAGGTTGCTGAATGGCAGTGTTAATTTATTTGTGTGTTTTAAGTCCAGTTATTAGAATATCCAAAACATTTTGTACGTCCTTTTATTATAAAGTTTAAAGAATGGGCTGAGGATGTTCTCAGAAGTAGTGCTCCAGTATTACAAAACTGTTGACACTAGCTGATCTAGAAAATACAAAATATTTGGTAATTATTTCTTTTGTGTTTTTTTTTCCCTCTCTACCTAAAACTTTAAAAGTTTTAAAGATGCACTTTTAAAAGTTGTTTTGAGTAGTGAAAAGCCAAACTTTAGGTGTCAATTCTTGGTGGTTTTTTTTATTTTGAAATCTTGCATGATGATTCTTAGTGCATTTTTCTCTTGAATATTTTTTAGCTGGCAAAAAGTCAACTACAATCTGCAGTACCTTTTATGGAATGCTTGACCATAAGAACAGTACATTTTTATTTAAGTGTGCTTTGTTTCTTCTCAGATTACTAGTTTGTAATACGTGTATGTATTATATAGTGTATTTGAAAAATATTTTATAAGTAGAGCCCCCAATTTCAGGAAGTGGAACAGTAATAATGAGTTCTTCTTTCTCCAGAATTTGTTAAAATATTGAAATAAGTACTTTTTTTAATCAAAGGTTGTTTAGGTTTTTTCTTTAATAACCTTTCCTGGACTGGTGTTTTGTCTTATTGCTCCTGTATTTTCCATGATTACAGTGAGTTAGAGCAGTAGTTCCTAAGCATATTTGTGGAGTCCACATATGTAGTTTTGATAGATATCATCTTCGGCTCCTGGTTATTTGGAAGATAAGCTTTTGTTTAGTCATCACACACATCAACTGCAGTCCATTTAATCTTCAGCATATATATTGTCCATGCATCTAGGAAGGAGTGTGTGAAGTATTGTCATTGCTGCTAGAGGCTCATTTCAGTTGCAATTGTCTGATATTGTAGAGGGAATGAAGGAAAAAAATCCAACTGTGAAGGCTTATGATTTACCCGCTTTTTTAAAAAAAGGAATAAGTTTTCTGATAYCTGTAAGTGGCTTTTTGAATTCTTTGAAGTATTAAGTGGTCTATTGGAATAGGTGCTCTTTTGTTTTTTGCTGTATAAAGCTAATAAATGAATTTTTATCCCATTCTATCTCGTTTAACTCCAATGCAACTCAGCACACTTCAAGAGATGCTTTTTTTCTTGTTATACAGCTTTCCTTGTTAATGATGCGAGTGAAAGCTTTAACAGCAGAATACAATCAATGGCAAAAAAGAAGTCCTGAAAGTAAGTTTTCTGTTTTGTTTTTTTTGTTTTGTTTTTTAATATGTTTACAGCTTGAAAGTTTATGAATATAGCTTACATTTACAAAGTGTCTTTCGTCTAGGTATCTTAGACTGAACATATATTGAATATATGTTTGTTGCTCATATTATTATGCAATAAGTACTTGAAAACAAAATGAAATACTGACATAGTAGCAGATATGTTTCCTTTCTGGTTGTTATGCTATATTTTTTCAGCACCTCAGTCCTCAAAGTGAATTATCCTATGACTTAATCCTAGGATTCTGGACAAATAAATGCATAATTCCTACCATTTATCAATCAGTTAAAGGGAAAATAAGTGTTAGCAGATCTCCAATACATTTTGTCCTAAATCACAAAAGTGCATTATGCTGTTACTTTTCTTCAGGTTTGTCCTTTCTGTGATTGTTTCTTCTCCATCTTTTTTTTTGTACTTCCTTTTTAGGATAGAACTACCTTGGAAAAGAATTTTGTCTTTTAAGAACCCAGTACTTTTAATTTTTGCAAGTACTAATAATAAACTCAACAGTAGTTCACTCAAACATATTTTTATCCTTGCTTTTTTTTCTTTTTTTAATTAGTACTTCGCAGAAATGTATTGTATTATGATGTACTAGCTGAAACTTTCAAGCAAACCTTTAATGGTAAACCCGCTACAGTGTAATAAAATGTCTAGCTTGGATTTAACAGGGTTCAGAGATTCCAGGTCAAGAAAAAGTCATAAAATACACTTCAGCATATTGTAACCACACAGGAATCCAGATCACTTCTTCATTCTGAGAAGCACAAACCATTGAGACAAATGATAATTTTTTTATAGCAGTCAATCCCCATCAGTCAAAACATAAATTCCTCAGTTCTTCAAGATTCCTTCTATACAAAGCATCAGTGCTAACTGGCTTTGCTCCATTGCATGACTGATGTGGCCAGGCACAGTGAAAATAAAACCATTCAGAACTGAAGTGCAGGTAAAATAATGTGGTCTTTCAGGTATTCCATTTGGAGACTCATAAAACAGTTTACATTGAACCATCATTAGTGTTCTTCTAGCATTCAGTTCTATGTCTACTGTCAAGGGCCCTTTGGCAGCTTTCAACCTGGTAAAATTTATTGGCGTAACTCTACTCTCTGCGTATCCATACATTGACCCATTAGAATGTTTTTGTGCCAGAATCTTGTCCTTTTTAGCATTTCCAAAATGATAGGACTGTGACACAGACAGCAAATGGAGATTTCCAATATTTTGTTACCTGGTCAAATTGGAATGCGTTTTCAGAGGAGTGTTAAAGTTGCTTCTCCAGCTTCTGTCAAAGTTTATGTATGTGCTGCATATCATATGATAGGAGTTGAAAAAAATGTAAATATTTCTTCTTTCTTAGAAATAGGTATTGCTGCTTTGTTGGAATAAATCCACAGTTCACATGCTTTGTTAGCCTAAGAATGGTCAGCCTCAAATGCTTCTTAGAGGTGTGTAGACGAAAAGTATGAAATTGAATTTGGAAATACTGTTTGACTGCTGTTTCTGAGTAAGCTGCTGACTTATGAAGCTGCAGATGAATCAAAAGCACGTATAATTTTTATCTGGGTAAAATAACTTCAGATGTTGAGTTTTGTTACTAAAATATGTAATCTTTTTAAAGTTTAAGTTATTTGCTTAAAAATATTCTTGGGGCATACCTATTTTTATTGGCTTGCTGAGTTGCTTGGCTCAAGCATTCTAATTTGTTCCCAGGTAATAAGATTTATTATTAGAAATCTTAAATTTATACTGGATAAATGATCTGTGCATATTATGATATGAATAATTTATCATTTTGCCATCAAAGCTTTGCCTTTATAAGTTCTCTTCTTCGCTACTTTTCTGAGGGAAAGAAAGCGAGGTGCCTTTAAGAATTTGTATAAAATTATAGTGGTTGTATGAAAATGGAGAGTCTGCTGGGCTTACATCTTTTGTGTTGGCTTTACGTCTTGGCTTTTTTCTACCAATTGTTTGTTTTGAAGGAGGAGTTACTTAATTGAAAACATTGTCTGAATGAACATAAATAGGAATAGTAAAAATATTAGTTTCATACAATTTACTTAGAGCATGAATGTCAGGCTGTCTTGCTACTTTGGTTTCTGTTTTTAGTAATGGCCAGTACAATTCTTGTAAATGAGGGTCTGTCAGCATTTCCATTTTAAACTTTATTTTCAGAGGTTATAACTTGGCAGTTCTAAACTTCATTGGGCACAATCTTGGCAAATGGGCTTAAATCCACAATGCAAATTTTATTTATTTTTTCAAAGCTTTTACTTTAGTTTCTTGTTCTTTCTCAATTTCTGATACTATTTATGTAGCTCTAAAGCTGCCAGATCAGCTAAAATAAAACTTTTTAACAAGCATTTGGCTCTTAAAAATAGAATCTAACTTTTACCTTTGCAGAATAAAAAAGTGGAAGCAACCTTTTTTTTTTTTAACTTTATAAAACAGTTGTGGTCTCTGTTTAACTTCTATTTTCCTTCGCAAAATATCAATTTTCTGCCAAATTCCTCTTATTTTAACAAGTAGGAGTTTCTGTGTAGAGACATGCATAGTAGTTGCTCTTATATTCTTAGCATCTGGTATTATTTTGCCTAGTAATTGTACTAGGTATCAGTAGGCTATTTTTCATGACATTCATTTGATTTTTGCAACTTGCATTTGCAAATGTAATGAATCATAACTGAAAAAACTTTAACTGATAGTAGATACAGCAGCCCATGTACTTTGCAGTAGTGGCTGTCATAAATGTACTGCTTCAGCATCTTATGATCTGCACTGGCTCTTCACTGAAAAGTCTTGGTGAAGGGATCAACTCTGATCCTGAGATTCTAGCCATTGAAGAGGCTTCCTCGACACCTGTAACTCTCAGAGCCGGGAACCAAATGAACATAACAGGGTTAATGATTCTTTCCTGGGAAGATGTGCCTCCTAGTCAAATACTCTAACAGCATTCAATCTTACTGAATAGGAATCATATGCTTAGAGTAAGCTATTTAAAACTCAAGTGTTAGAAAATAATAGTGAAAATTCGTAACTTAAGATAGTGATGGTTATTGATCATCACAGGAAAAAAAAGTTTTATGTGATTCTTCAAATATGCCAGTGAATATTTAATGCAAATATTTAATCTACTCATTATAATTACATTATAATATACATAATGACATATTAATAATAGCTCTATTTAATTTGAATAAAAGCCTATTAATGAATTTGATCCTGCATATATAGGATATTAATGTCATTAAAGAAATCTTGCTCTAATAATAGCACTGACCACTACCTCCTGTAGTGCTTAAACACAAGTTGATTTAGGAACACTTTACTCAAATTTTGTGTTAAGATTTAGAGATAGTAATTTTCTAACTAAAAGAGGTTTTACTCTGACATCTAACAATGCATTTTGAGCTCACGTTTCACCAATTTTCATCTCTGAACAAACACTTATTGTTGTTAAAACTACTAATTTACTTATCTCAAAGTCTGTGGAGATTTAAAACTACTACAAAATTACTTCATCAAAAATGGTACTTTTATTGTTCTTAGGAAACATTTAATACTTTCTGTGAAGGTTAAGGATCTTCCTTTTTGTTAAAGTTTTCATCAGTAATCGCTTTTGTTAAGATTAGATATTTGAAGCCCAAACTTGGATAAAAATATTCCCATGATGTTAAAATTTAAATCTGTTAGAGTAGCTTTCATTCTCTTAATAGAAAGATTCAAATGCTTCACTTTTGCCGAAGTCATGCATTTATGCAGATGCTGAAAGTTGGCATGGGTTTCAAAATTGGTTGAGAAGTGATTGGAGTCCATTAAAGGCTAGTAAGTACAGCAATTCACTTTTTAGTCAGAAAGTCCATGAGCTAGGTTCTGTAGAAGCATTCTGCAGAAATATCACCACATGCTCAAACAATACAGTATTTTCCCTGAAGTATTGCTGTTTTCCAGGGTTGGAGATAGTATATTGGCCTAACTGGGCCTCTCATCTTCTTACATATAGCTCTTCTTGTGAATAGTAAGGATGGTGGCGTACTTTGTCAATTCTTTGAATCTGGTGGGTTTTACAATCCTTTTCAAGCAGCAGAGAAGCGTTGGAGTACTGAAACCTAAGATGCTCACTTGATCTCTATCTTTTAGCAAAAAAAAATCCACACACACACCCCAAACCAACTCTCTTCTTGGGACAACATTTACCTCTTTGTAAAATGTAATGTATTTTTGTTATAAATGAAGTCTCAAGTAAGAAGGTCAACAGCATCTTGGGCTGTATTAGAAAGAACATCACCAGCAGGTCGAGGGAGGCAATCCCTCCACTCTACTCAGCACTGGTGAGACACATCTGGAGTGCTGTGTCCAGTTCTCGGCTCCCTAGTACAGGAGGGCCATGGGCATGCTGGAGCGAGTCCGGTGAAGGCTGTGAAGATGATTAAGGGAGTGCAGAATCTGTCAAATGAGCAGAGGCTGAGCAAGTGAGGATTATTTAGCCTGGAGGGCTCAGAGGGGGGTTTTATCAAAATGTATAAATACCTGATGGGAAGGTGTAAGGAAGATAGAGCCAGACTCTTCTCAGTGGTACCCAGTGACAGGAGAAGAAGCAATGGGCACAAACTGAAATACAGAAAATTCCATTTAAACTTGAGAAAACTTTTTTATTGTGAGGGTGGCCAAACACAAACAAACAAGCAGGTTGCCCAGAGAGGTCATGAAGTTTTCATCCTGGGAGACAGTCAAAATCCCATTGAACATGGTCTGGAGCAACCTACTCTAGGTCACCCTGCTTTGAGCAGGGGGGGTTGGACTAGGTGATCTCCAGAGGTCCTTTTCGACCTTAACTAGTCTAATTTTGTGAAATTCTGTGACATATCCTGCCATCTATATAACTTAGATTGGAAAATATTTGCAAAATGTTGGTGTCTGGACTGTAGAAAATGTGGCTAAATTTTCTGATCAAATAAGTTTTAATAACATTATGAAATGGTATGGATATGCAATGAAAAATTGGTTTACCTCAGGTCACAGAGAAAAGTAATATTAAAATAATACTTATCCTTCTCAGTGTCCTTTAATCATTTAATGAGCCTGTTTTTATGGGGAATTTGAAGACTGGTTTGACTTCCCCCAGTGATAATGTTGATAGAATCCCTTCCATTGAAAAAATTGGGCTTGCATATCTTGTTAAATATAAAGTATGACTGCAGTTTATATTTTAGTGCTACATACTTGAGCTAGCTGAAGTATAAAAAATAACCCAGAAGCCTTAACACAGCACTCTCAGTCTAGTTTATTTTACTGGAAAGTGACAGTAGAGTAGCCCAGCAGGACACCATGAAATATGGTTGAACTGCTTCTGATATCCAAGCTAGTTTTTTTAGGAGCTACATGAGTTTGTCTCTAACCATACTGTTTTTCAGTATAAACAAGTCTGTTATACAATGCAAAAAAAACCAAATAATTTTATTTTCCAGTAATTTCTACCAATCCAGATGTACTGGTAGCATTAGGAAAGGAAGAGGTAAGTCTCTTTTTTTGCTAACAGATAGTAACAATTTTTTTTTTTTTTTGAAAAAGTGAAAAAAGTATATACAATTCCTATATTTTCCAATTACTTCTCCTGTGATGGGCTCCTGCTAAGATATTGTGAATGCTTCTCTAAGCATTGTAGTTTTATTAATGTTTTTCTTCCCCCGAATTATGTTGTAATTACTAAAGTTTCCTAGTTGTAATGAATGATTTTTTTTAAGCAGAAGTTTTTTTATATTGCATTTCATACTTGATATAAAATAATGTAATATTATGTGTTGCACAGAAGAGTCAGAATTCTTAGATCCTAGATTTCTGCGGGAATAGTCTGCAAATATTTTGTTAAGCTCTTCCAGACGTGGAGGAAGGGCAAATCAAGAATGTATTAGCAGTAGCATTACGTTATATTGGTTGAACATTGATATGTAACAGTAGCTGAGTATATTCTTGTGACTATGGTATTGAAGTAGTCATACATAGGCCAATAAATGAAGATACATTAAGATTATGAGCTATTTAAAAATAGTCTTGCTTCACTTATCTTTTTGGTTTTCTTCCTAGCAGCTTTCCTCCCTCTAGTGTCATTCATATCAGGGAACCCAACTGTTATTAAAAGCCATTGTTAACAAGGTGACTGGTTATGTACTTTCATCCAAGTGCATTGCCATGGCATGTTTTGTCTGCTATCCCATTTTGTGACTTAATTTGTTGAGGGTTCCAATTTTTTTCAGATATTGCACATATACAATACATTTGTTTCTGTAAAATATTTTCAGAATTTTTATTTGTTTGAGCAAAATATAAAGCAGTTCTTCTAACTTGCATAAAAGGAGACAAAATATTCCAAAAGACTCCAAATCATAGGAGTATCCCTAACTCGTAAAAGAGACATAACCTGCTACGATGAAAGACCCAGCCCAATGAGGTGAACTTTCCCTATGGACTCTCCAAGTATGTTCATACTAGTGACAGTCACTTAATTCACAAATGCAGTCAATTTAATTCACGAATGCAATCAATCTTTCCTTGCAGCATCTTTGTTTTGGAGTGCCTTTTTTTTGTTGTTTGGGCTGAAGTTTTTTCCTCCTCAGTGGTGTATCAAATCAGATGAGCAGTTCATGTGAATGCTCCGTAATCTGCTTCAGCTAAAATGAGCTAGGTTGTTTTAAGGAGCCTCAGTAAGACATTAATGAGCAACTGGGGACAGTAACATTTAAATTTTAAATCAGTGTTACTCTATAGCAATATTTTCTTAGGAAATTACAGATAATTTTGGCTCTCTGGCTTCATATATCAGATGCAGATATAACCTTACACAGAACAAACACTAGAGACTTACCTATCTGTAAACTGTAGGTTCGTTTTTCACTTTTTTATAGTTGCAGAAAGTAAAGAATGGTCTTGAAATGGTGCTGTCAACAGTGCAGTCAAAGAACAAAAAACTGAGGGAAGATCTGAAAAGGTAATACAATAATTAGGATTTATAAATGCTTTAAACTTTTTTTGCAAAGTATTGTTTTGCTTGTCCAGGAAAACTATCTGTTCTGTTTCCTACTTTTCCTGTTTCGAAGAGAACAACAGTGGCATGAGGAACAGCAGCAGATAGTAGATGTTCTTAATGGAATTGAAGAAGAGATGAAAAATCAAGTTGTACAGTTTTCTGAAAAAAGGTATTTCTATTGGGTTGAGTTTTTCCTATAGAAGAATTTAAATATTAACAGGAGAAAATGAGTAGTCAAAACCTTAAAAACGTACTACTCGTTTGGTAAAATAAATCAAATAACTCAATAATATATATTCGAAACATATAGAAAATATTGCTACAATCTGCTTATAGTCTGTGATTCAAGATGTTGATCTTAAAACAATAGAAAACATGGAATTTTTTTAACTGTGAATTTTTAAAATTATTTTATTGGACTTGATGTTCTATTGGTATGTTTTCACTATTACTAGAGCATTTCAAGAACTGAAAAATAAAATGCTGAAACTAAGGACATATAAGGAAGAACTCTTGAATGCTTTGGGTGAGTTCCTAGAAGAGCATTTTCCCCTTCCAGAAGAAGATGGAAGTGCTAAAAAGAAGAAAAAGGTAAGATTTTTCTTAAAAATATATATATATATTTAGAGAGAGAGAGAAGAGAGAGTGTGTGTGTATATATACATATATAAAAATTGGAATGTTCACTTTATTTAATTAGATGTAATACTTTTTTAAAGCCACTGGCATAGAAACTTCAGTTATATTTTGAAATAAAAGTAGTTCTTATAGTTGATCCTTTATGTTTAATTGATATTTTTCAAGTTTGTTTATATTATTTAAGGCTGTTCCCAGCTGGATATTTTCCCTTTTAATGCACATATCCTTACCCAATAAGATGCATAGCAATGTATTATATTTCTTACTGGACTGCAAGTTGTGCCAAATTTAGAAATGGTGAGCAGTTTACTCCAAATTGTTCCACATTTTTTTTACTGGACTAGTCAAGTGGATTCATATTTTCCTTGGCAAAGCAAATTTTAATTGTCTAACAATGTTTTTGGAACAATAATAAGGACAAGTGTTTATAATCAGAGTGTAGTTTAGAATGTTAACCATCAGTTTCCTGTTCAGGCAAACTGGGCCAGAAATTATCTTAAAACTTTAGGGAAAATAGGCAGCCAGGGAGTATTTTGCATAATAAATTCAAAGTCTGCAGTAAAAATAAACCTTTCACCATTACTATTTAAAAGAAGAGTTACAAAAAAGCTGCAGAAAAGGTGGGATTTGATTTGGCTTTCAGACACACTTAAGAGCACAGGACTAAAAGCATGTCTTGAATCCAGTTCCCTGTAATTGCAGACAACCACATCATATAATTTCTTTAATACTCTGATTGAGCTCCATTTAAAAACTAATTATTTTTTGTTACTGCTCTTCCTATTGGAGTTCTAGGGCCTCAGTACTCTGGTTAGAAACTGTCTCCTAATTTCCAGTCTAAATTTATTCACATCTAACACAGATCCATTTATTCTTATGCCAGTATTGTCCTTAGAACAGTTCTTTCTTTCTTGTGTTTACTCCTCCTGATACAATTGTAGACAGCAGTCATATCCCCTCTCATTCTTTGTTTTGCTAACTGAACCAGCAAAGCTTTCCTGTTCTCTTCTTGTAAGATAGCTTTGCAATTCCCTGCATTACCCTAATGCTCCTTTGCTGTATTTGCTTCTATTTGAATTCATCTTTTTTGGAAACTGGAAGAAATCAGTATTATAAACAAAACATTAGTACCTCATAGTTTCATAACCAGTTCATTGCACTCTTGTCTTTTTCTTCATGTTGTTTCAACTGATAAACCCTGAACTTAAAATAAAAATACTTGTTTTAAGAGGAAATTGCAAGATCTTGCACATAGAAACATCAAATGCAGTCTTAGAAATATGACGTCCATTTTTGAGGTCATTCCCATATTCCTGTATTTCAGTTCTTTTGAATGTCAGTGCCTCCCAGTTTCCTGCTGTTGCTAAGTATGATCACCCCTACAATTTGTGCCGTTATTAAATTTAAGAAATTAAAACTTCAGGGGCTTCATTAATAGTCATCTTTCAATCATGTGTTTCCTGGTTTTTAGCCCAGTTTTTACGTTGATCTAGAAAAATCTGTTTAGGTCATTTTTCTTCCAGGAAACTATGAGGCTAGCCTGTGATTGTCAATTTTTGGTAAACATGTTGCATTTTCTGCATTTTAAGCAAGATACACCAATTCATTTACTACCATATCTGTGATGTCATAGAAAAATGTAGGCTGGAAGCGACCTCGGCAGGTCTTCTGGTCCAACCCCGTCATCAAAGTAGGGCCAGCTTCAAAGCTAGATGAAGTTGCTCAGGGTCATATCCAGCAGAGTTTTAAACAGGACAAATGGAGAATTCATGTATGTGCTTCAGAATTCCAAGATAGGCTGCATCTAAATTGTCCCACCCCAGCCCCGAGCAAAACAAACTCTGTGATTTTTTTTTTCCCTCTGCCTCAGTTGTAATGAGTGACTGTTAGAACTTCTTTCTTATTAGTTACCCTGCCTTTGTCTTTTTCCATGTAATTTTCCTTACTAAAATCTAAGGAAAAAATAATTGCCCCAGGTCTTTGAGATTAATCAACCCTTACCCTGCTCACAGTGGCTCACGAGGTACAATTAAAATAAATTTTACTTTTTAAATAAATCAATTTGATAAATTTCCATGCAAGGTTTTACCTTTTCTTAGTTTTATTTATGCATTTCCTGAACTCTAAAATGTAGTTTTATTTCTCTGATTTCCCCCCCTCCCCCAAACCTTGTGAATTCATAGCTTCTATATCTTTTGACTCAATTTGATCTCACCTGCCTAGCAACAGGTCCCCTATGAACTGCATTTAAAGCGATTAGTTAATCACTGGGAAGGCAGGAGGGGCAGCCTTTTTCAGCCACCTTTTCTTTACCTTAATGTGTCAGTAATACAAATTGTCTCCATTAGCAATGAGATTCGCCRCTACATTGATTCAGAAGAACCCGTTATTCACACCCATTATCAGCTCGGGCGGTTCTTGATTCAGCATAACTGTGTATGTTAGTAATCTTGTTTCACCTTCAGGGAGGCTTCTTGTGCTCTGAATAGTTCTGTGTGAATGGGAATGTGCTTCCAGGGCGGACGCCCCAGTTCCACACCAGTGCAAATGCCGCCAAGCCTGGCTCTTCTGGTTCCACCCTCCTTCCAGCTGGCGTGAGAGTCCAGGATTGGGAGTTGGAGGGAAGGCTGAATCACAGCAGCCCAGATTAGCTTCAGTTGCCATGACCCCACATCTTTGGTATAGGCAGTGACTGAGATAAAAGTTGTATCGTGTTTTCAATCTTAGACAAAAAAGACACGTTTTTTGAGATAAGAAATGTGGAAAGTCAGATGGTAAGGAATATTCTATACATAAATCAAACTGTCTTGTGGAAGGAGAAAAAAGGTGCCTTTCAGGTATCAGTCACAAATTAATGCTGACCATCCTACTTGAAAGTGACTTTATACATGTTAGTTAAATTGGAGATATCTATTAAATTTGTGGCACTTAAAATATGTAAATAATGTAATTATATAAAACACTGTATACTATAAACATAATAAGACAATTTTGCCAGGTCTGTGAGAGTGCAACCTCTCTACACTAATATTCTTGGGATTTTAGTCTTTGTATGTTAGCTTTAATAACTACTGACGGTTACAATCTAATTTTACCTTTGAGGCACAAATATTGAACCCAATACTTAAGTTATGAAGTAATATTTTTGGCCTGGGAAATACAATAGCCAAGGTTACAAAGTATCTTCATAACTGCTCCATGGAAGCTTCTGCAGCTTCTTCGTGTAGCCTCTGGTTCCTCTGCCTGCTACCAAGGTAGAGGCACAAAGATGCACATTATTGAGCTGGGACTCACTTGTGATTTGTGCAAGGAAATCTCCTTGGAGAAAACAGTGGAAAACCCCTTGGAGCTGTCTGAAGTTGAGAGTGTGCAGAAGCTCTGTGATGGAAAGGAGGAGCCAGACTTTGCCTTTCATGAATTCTTATTTATCGTCTTGCTTCCTTGTCTGTTCCAGAATCGGGGCTTGTGTCAGGTGCTGCCCATCTGTTAATGTCTTAGGACTTGGGTCAAAACATTCAACAGCAGTACTGAGTAAGCAGCCACCAGTGCTGCATCATCTCCTTTATTTTGTTGAGTGTGAAGTGGATGCAGGAAACCGATAAAACTGAAAAATGAAAAAATCAAGTTTACCGGGCAACAGCACAGTTTTGCTGGCATTGTTGCCTAAGGAATTCATATCAGTTTAAAGGGGAATAACTTGATTTGCTTGCCATAAATGGAAACAAGTAATTGTCTAATGGATCACTGTAAATGATATTTTATCAAGGAAATTTTTTTTAAAATTCTCTGATTCTATTTCTTAAACTTGGCCACGTTTTTAATTACAGTCAACAGTAACAGCAAATACTCATCTGTGACTCATGAGAAAATATTAAGGCAGTATGAACTGAAGTCTTAAGCTACACGAGATTTGCAGCTCATTGCAAAAATTTCGCTAAAGTTTGAGGAAAAACATTATTATTTTCCTAACAAATAATATTCACAGAATGTTTTCTACTGTACTGTGTTTATAAATATGATATACTTGTTTTTATTTAAATGTAGACCCATGTAGAGGTACTAAAATCAATTAAGAATATTAATCTTAACAAAAGTATTGTTGCATTTAAAGTTTGTGATATTGAACTGATGGATGAATGATATAAATTATAGCTTGTATTTGTACCATGACTAAACGTATCAGTAAAATTCATTAGTTGTGTACTCTGCAGTTGTGCGATTGTTTTTCTTTGTCAATTAAGATTCTTCCTAACTATTTATTTTTGCTTTTCTAACTTGGCTGTGTGGGGGGTTATCTTTGCAGAACTCTTCTGAAGAGCCAGCTGTAGAACTTGTAACACTGCATGAAATTTTAGAGGTAAGATGGTTTTGTTATATAGAGATTTGGGGGATCTTGTAATACTCGGATCTGATCACAATATATTAATAAGATAAAAGTATATGATATGCAGTTAACATAGTTAAATGAAAAGTAGAGTGTTTAGGAATGTTACATCATATTTTTATATTAATTTCTATCAAACAAAAATCCATTTTTTTACAAGAACCTTGGCAATAGTTTAGCTAACTAACCTTCAAATTGAGTTGGAAAGTGATTAGCTCTTATTTCATAAATAGTCCTTAAACTCTGAATTTTATATTGGTTATTAACAAAAAAAATTTTATGAGCCTTAGTAGCTCATATTAGGAGAGATAAATGCTGTGGTTTAAAAAAGAAGAAGAAAAAAAAAGAACAACAACAAATATGTTCCATTTCAGGCTATGTTTTGTACTGTTTCAGAACAAGTATTTCTGAAATATAATATAATAATGGCTATAAGAGGCTCAATTAATGTGAAGTCTCTTCAATTAACAGGATTATTTTGTTTCATATGGGGGAAATAAACAAATATGCTAATGTATTTCTAAAGGCTTTTATAACAATGCCAAGATGGATTAATGGGTATTTTTAACTGCATTACAAATTACGACTTTGAATTGCATAGCATAATTCTGAGGGAGTCATAAAAAAAAAAATCTTCTGAGTAGCATTGGTTTCCTTCTTTTCCTAAATACCGTATTTGAAATTAAATAAAATTTCCCCTTCCTCCTCCATCCCCATCCTTCAGATAGCTATAAGGATCTATGTGTAAGACATCCTTGAAAAACACTTTCTTTTTTTTTCTGAGGGGAAACTTGATGAATAACAACATTCTGGTGTTAAGATGCTAAGATCCGGTCACTATGACATTGTTGTGCTTTAGTTTAAAGTCCAGACAGTGAATCTGTACTTACATCATCAAATTCATTTTACATGCCTCAAGTATCTCAGCATGCCTATTAATGCCAAATTAGGCAGAGCTGGAAAACAAATCAGATTTTAAAATAGACATGTTCCCTATGGAAATGAAAATTTAAAGCTCTCTTAATACTTTAGAAGTGCCTTTCATATTTTTCTGAAAACATTAATCTTCTCCAAAATACAAACATATTCAAATAATGTCTGATTTCCATTTGGAAGAACAAACTAGTTCCAGAAATTCAGACTTTTTTTTAATTTTAACTATCTTGGCCTAAACTATGAATGTCTCTTATCTTTGTTTTATGTTGGTTTTTTTTTGGGGGGGGGTTGGTTTTTTTGTTGTTGTTGTTGTTGTTGAGCATCCTGGTTCTAGTTTCAAGTGTCTGTTAAATTTCAAAACTGTTTTCTTAGATACAGATAATAGTTTCTTAAAGAGACAAATGCAATCTCATCTTTGTATTACAATTACAGATTTAGGATTTGCTGTTGTTTAAATATAATTCATATCCCAAATTACAACCAGTGGATGTGTTCCTAACCATGTCTCCTTAATGCCCATGTGTTTGCTTTTTAAATAAGAAAGGTGTACATTTTAATAAATACACTTTGATCAGCTGGGTATATACATTTATATTATTTAGGAATATTGATACCTTCTTCATTAAATTCATGTAAGATACTACAATAAGCAATAAATTCCTTTTTCATGCAAACCTCAGAATTTTTATTACACTACCTTTTATTCCAGTAATGAGCTGTATTTTTTACAAATGCAGTAATTCTTTTCCTTTAATTAGTTTGAAGATTATTCCTATCAGACTGAGAATTTAGAGAAATAATTTAAGATTTGAAACAATGTATAGAATAGAAATGTATTTAAGTGCTAGTTGTAAAGGCTATTTTGGAATACAGATGTCAAAAAAGAATGAGCAACAAGTGATCTAAAATAATGTATTGGAGTAAATATTAAGAATTAGGGCAAATGAGTATAAAAGAAATTGGAACAATTCTTTGGAATGTTCAGAAGTGTAGCAGAAGTGCAGCGTTTTTCTGAACATAGAAATGGGTGAAAAACAGTAAGTTTGGTAGTGAGGATTTTGATGTCTTTTTCTTTAGCAGTAAGAAGGCAGGCAGAATATTTTGTACCTGCTAAAATTTGGAGAGCTAGAACATTTAGAAACTCCGAGTAGAAAGATTTAGTGTCCAAGATGAGTAGAGAGAGCATCACAGATGGGTAAGATTTAATCATCTGTAGATGTCTGCAGTATTTCTCATGAGCAATATTATGAGGGCATAGATATGGACTCTAAGAGCAGGAAAACAAGACTGATGCTTGCTTTTAATTCTATTAACTGTATTTACTTGAGGAAGGAAGGAGAGGTAAGGAGGTAGTAAGAGGAGGTGAATTGGTGTAGGGTGGTCGTCATGCCAAAACAAGAAGTGATATACACTTACCACTTACGAGACAAGCAAAAAAATGTAATGTGAAGAAGCAGTGACCTTGTAAATTATGACAATGATGTTTAACTTCTCATAGGTGTAAAATTGTTTATTTTTAACACTAGCTACAGTAGGACAAAAATGCAGAAAAAATAATTCTTTCCAATCTAAGAAGACAGAGGGTTATTATCTTATTGGTGAGAAGATACTTAAAATCATAAGATGGGCATTCTTCTCTGATAAAACCTGAAAGAGTAAGATTATTTGTTGGCAGTAAGTCATTATGGGCTTGAGGTAAGTGATTTCCAAAAATTTAGCTTTCCCTCTTTTTTAATACTTGTAACCCTATATTGACAGACACTAAACATTAATTAAGTTAGGATTTACCACCTTCAGGTTCAGATTATTTAGGTATTTACACAGTTAGCTATCTAAAATCCATTTAGAACTTCTGATAGATGTTAAGAACTTAGTCTGAATAAAAGGAGAATTCTAGTTTTAATTTTTACATCAGAAAATATATAGGAAAGTTAATTGAAAGTTGTTCAGTTTACTTCTACCTTGAACAGATCTTGCATTTTTCCTGTAGTCTTGTATTTCTTAAGTAGGCCATCTAAACCATGCTTATTACAATCCTGTCTACAAATTTAATTAAAGGAGATCAAATCGAGCTGTTCTGTTCACATTCTAAATCTCATGCTTTTGGTCTTCCAGATTCTTATAAACAAATTAATGAGTACACCACATGAACCCTATTTAACAATCAGTGACTCGTTTTGGCCACCTTATATTGAGCTGCTGCTGCGATATGGAATTGCATTGAGACATCCAGAAGATCCAAACAGGATACGCTTAGAAGCCTTTCACCAATAGAGAAAGCTTCGTTTACTTTAAAGCAAAACACCAGTGCTCTTACTTGCTGGGAAGATGTCCTTTGTTTCATTGTAAACTTTTTTCATATCAGCAATCTCTTCCTGTTGGATAGATTTTTTTTTTTTTAATAAAACATGCATTTGGTAAGAGTGTGAAATATGAAAAAAGACAATTTTCAACTTCAACTGCTTCTAGCTACAATTGTTTTTCAGTTTTATTGCAAGTGATGCCAAGATTGCATTCTGAATTTTTTTCAGCTGCTTAAATAAGATGCAGATTGGGATAACAGACAAAGTAAAGAAGTCTAATAGTCCTTTTGACTTTAAAGATTGTATTTTACATGTGACTTTTTTCTTTTATATTCATTTCTTAGATTGCTTTAACTCATCTCAATTTCATTTACTATTTTGTCGCACTCAGAGAGTCAAAACTCCCCCAAATGAGGCCTTGGAGACATTTAGAACTACCAGTGAAGTAGCATCTTCAACAACAGGTTGTTCTCCAGAGGCTTTGCAAACATGAATTGGTTTCAGGATAAACATTTAGAAGAGCTGACACATCTTTCTGTGCAAAGGGCTGAAGATGTTCAGCATGCAGATCTACAACCATATGTTTCCTAAACAGACCCTTTTTGTGTTATGTTATATTGCCTAATAGCATCTGCCTTTTCAGAACTGATTTATCAAAACTTATAATACGTCTTTGTGTTCTGTAGATTTCTACAGTTTGTAAGTTAGATCAGCTGATAGTTACCTTCTGAATGGCGTTCTATTGTCATCCTAATCTGCTTTCCGTGTAGACTTCATTATTGTAGTCCCTAGGTGCACAGATAACAACTTGCCTAATTTTACACAAGTAGTCTCCGATTAACCCTGGAGTTGAAGCTGGAAGTTCCACTCCTGCAGATCTGCAGTGAGTATAGCCTTGGGAAATAAAACATGCCTTTGATTAACCAGATTTCAGTTTAACCAATATTCAGTTTATTCAGTTTTCAGGTAGGGGTATAAACATTGATTTTTCAGTTTGTAGAAAAATAAAGGGTAATACAGGTAAAGAAACTAAATGTACAGTGATTGGAGGGAAATTAAGCTGTTTGTTGCTATAAAAGTCTACCAGGGCCCAACAGACTATTTCATGTGAGGGCTTAACCAATGATACAAGGACACTTAGGGGATGAAGGGGGAACAATTCAGTGCAAGTTCTAGCACAATTACCTTTTTTTAGCCTTACTAAATGTTAAGCAAAAAATTCATTGTCTCGTATTTTTTGAGTTGAATGCAGGTTCACATTTATCTGCCAGTTTTGTTACTTAATTATACAAAAAGCTAAGGGTTTTTTAGCTTAGCTTTCTAGCATTGTCTCTTTGGATTTTTTTTTCTTCATCTCTTTTAAATACTTTGTATTCTACTACCCTTTTATCTTATTATTAATATTATAAAGTTTAAATACTTCACTGACCCTGGATGTCTGCTTCTGTGGTGGGGGTGGTAAGTAGGAGAAGAGAAAATATTAAAAACAAAGTAGTTACTCTAGTTTTTTTTAAAAGCGCTCATATATATATATGTGTGTGTACGTATATGTATATATGTATATAAAAAGAGACCATATAAACAGTCTATAACAGAGTGCTGTAGAGAAGATGAATAGGAAACATTCATTATTTTTCATAACACAGATCTATCTTATCCAAGTAAACTGTCAGAAGAGGTTTAAAAGAAAGCACTTCTTCATATAAAGCTTTAATTTAAATTGTGGAACTCACTGCAGTAGGATGCTGTGTAAGGATTAAATATAAATCTTCCAAAAAAGCAGACTTAGAGCAGTGAGGGTCATGAGTGACTATTACACAAAATGGACAACCTGCAGTTCCAGAAATCCCTACCCTGCTATTTGCTGGACCTTAAAGGTATACATGGTGAAGTATAGCTCTACACCTGACCTGATTATTACACGTTTCCCTACACAGCTGTGACAGACTCCTTGAAGACCCTCATATGGCTACACACTGTCTTACTACTGTATTGCAGAAAGCCTTTCTGCACAGGCTTAGGGCATGCTCAGAACCCAGTACTTCCATGTCGAGTTGTTTCCTTAGGCTCAGTTAAGTCCTTCTACTGCAAAAGAAAAGCTCTCCATAACCCATTTCCTCTCATTGCTGAAAATGCAAGCTCCCAGAAGAATCCTGGCAAATAAAGTGAAGAATTTCAAGGCAGTAATGAAAAACAGATATTCCTTATGAGGAAAACCTGGAATAAGATCTTCCATCAGTAGGATCAATCATCAGGAAAGCTGAGGAGTAGATCTAAATACCAAGTAGGATAACTTGTCTTTTTTTTTCTTGCTTGTCAAATTGACAGTTTTTTAACTGGAATTAACACTTTTGTAAATGCTGATGCTGGACTTTACGATGCATGTTCTGTGAAATAAGGGTTTGTTTTTCTTAATGTCAATTTTTACCTCCACAAAGCTAATTTAAAAAAAAAAAAAGACAAAGGTTGATGAACATTCAGAGCTAACAGCTGGAGTAAGATTTGACTGTGACCTTTTAGTAGATAGTGTTATTGTGGATAGTTCAAATATTCTGTATTCTTAAGTTCAATTAGCTAGACCCCTCTGTCCCTTCACTATAATTATTTTTGTACTTAGTCTCAGTCAAGAGCCAACAATAAGCAATCTGCATTTACCTTCTTTATACAATTGTATCAAACGCATTTGTTAGTGTAGAAGTTAATACCCTGTTAAGAAACACTTCATATTCAAAAAGCCACAAGCGATCAGAGGAAGGAGGTGAGCTTTTTACCCATGGTATTAAAGCTAAGGCACTAGAACAGCTTAACAGGTGTTTGCTTCCATTTATGTTGTCAGGTTTCCAAAATGAAAGTGTTCCCCATTTCAGCTGCGTGGGCCACACAGAGAGCCCTGTATTGGAAGAGGAAGATATGTCTTTTCATGACTATCAATAAGAAGTCCTTAACTAAACTTTCTAATCACTTTTTGAATTCTTGTTTTTTTTTGTTTTTTTTTTTAATATCCAGAATATTGTGTGACAGTTTCACAGTGTAACTACCTATTATGTGCAGTAGAATATCATTTTGTTTGCCAGGCATGATACTGACCAGTCCTGGATACTATCAATAGACATCTTCTATTAGCACTTATTTTTATATAGATGAATTGTACTGAGCAACTTGCAGTATAGATGTCCACACAATAGATGCTCCTTTAGGATACATTTAATATTACTTTTTTTGTGTACTATATTCCTCCATATTCAGTGTTTCCCAGGCTTGTTTTCCTATTTCCTATTACTTAGGATAAATTGTTGTGGTGCTATGAAACATCAGTAGAAAGGACAGACCTGTAAAGTGGATTTAAATCTACCATTGAGTATTACATCTGTCATTTAAGTATTCTGTCCTGCTTTGTGGAATTTTTTTATCTTGTATGGATGTACATTCTGCTTGTACATACTTTTGTACTGTATACATGTAAGTTCATATCCTTCTGAACAGCTTTTTTTTTTTTAAAAGCTATATACACTCCTCATGCTTTAGTGCATGGGAAAGGTCAGGACGGCATTGAAAATCTCCTTTTTATTGCTCAGGCAATTTTTGTACACCAGTTGTCAATAACTCTCTTCAAAGAGCTTATTATAAAAAAAAAGTGGTTGCTCTGATTTACTTTGAAGTTGTAGGAGAGGTCATACAGAAATGTAAGCAAAAATTCTTATTTTCTTATTCTGAAAAAGAAAAAAAACTCTGTAATATCCTCAATCAAAGGAGTCTGAACACTACGTATGTTACCACAGATTCTGAATGGTGATACTGGTTTCTGTCTTTAGAGTCAAGTTTTTGACATAGAGGTTGTTTACATCATACTGCTATCCATCTGAGCTATGAGAAGTATACCTGAGATGCACAGTTGAGCCAGTCTGCAGTACTGTCCTGGGACTCTCATTGCTCTGAGAAACTGGCTGATCATAACAGGACATTCCTGAGAAGTGTCAGTCAAGCCTCTCAGTAAACCACAACAAATCTTTATTTATTCTATAGTAACCAATACTGATCAAGATATATGCTGTGACAACAATGATGAATGTAATAAGGACAGATTTTTTTTACATCGGTTGTTACCGGGTAAGTTAGTACAGCACTTGGCTGGGTTTGCATTATCTGATTAGGCCTGTGTATCTGGAGTATTGACACTGCTTAAAAACCCTCACAGCTCTGAGACTCTGCTCAGTCTCCTCTGTAAAGCATCAGATAAGCAGTAGGCTTATTTTTCATCTAACCCATATCATATTCTCACAGTATTGAGCTCGTGGCTGCACCTTTAATCACAAAATCGCTGAGGTTGGAAGGGACCTCTGGAGATCATCTAGTCCAACCCCCCTGCTCAAGCAGGGTCACCTACAGCACGTTGCACAGGATTGCATCCAGGCGCGTTTTGAATACCTCCAGAGAAGGAGACTCCACAACCTCTCTGGGCAACCTGTTCCAGTGCTCTGTCACCCTCACAGTGAAAAAGTTTTTCCTCATGTTCAGATGGAAGCGTCTGTGTTTCAGTTTGTGCCCGTTGCCTCGCGTCCTGTCGCTGGGCACCGCTGAGAAGAGTCTGGTCCATCCTCTTGACACCCTCCCTTCAGATACTTGTACACGTTGATAAGATCYCCTCTCAGCCTTCTCTTCTCCARGCTAAACAGGCCMAGCTCTCTCAGCCTTTCCTCATAAGAGAGATGCTCCAGTCCCCTAATCATCTTTGTGGCCCTTCGCTGGACTTGCTCCAGTAGTGCCACATCCCTCTTGTACTGGGGAGCCCAGAACTGGACGCAGTACTCCAGATGTGGCCTCACCAGGGCTGAGTAATGTCAAGCAAATGATATCAGTTACAACCCTGTCACCATCCAGGACATTAATCATGAATAAATGATCACCTGCTAATCAGAAGCCAAATTTGGGAGAATGGTGCTTTAGTTTCTGACTGATTCATTGAGAAAATCGCAACCTGAGGGAGTGCTACTTGCCATTCAGCTTTGGTGCAATCCACACTGACCTAATCGAAGGACAAAAAATGCTGTATTGTAGAGTAATAGTTCTTTAGGACTGTGCATACAGTGCAGAGCCCGTGATTCTTTCCTCCCTAGGCCCAGTTCTGACAAGCTTCATATTGCAAGGAAATTGATGTAGCAATGCCAACACCTTCCTGCAGGTACTATTACAAGATTATGAGGAAGCACAAATCACATCTGCTTCGACAAACTCAACTATGCAAAAGATTGTGCCTGATACAATTTTTCTGTCATCCTTTCCTAGCAAATTAACTAAATCATTTTGGTTAGTTCTTCAACTTTTGATGGTGGCTTTATAATTAGCTGTTGTATTTGTCTGCATTTTGCTGCAAAGAAAATCATGATTCGAAGAATCATGATTTCAAAAGACTAGCGTAATGTTTCTGGATATAAAGTCCCTGACAGAAACATAGATGAGCTTTTTGCTTGTGTTTTTGAGAGAGAACAGGTGATGCTAATGAAGACTGTTAGGACTAGTAACAAGCATAAAACCTTGGAAAAATGAGTGTACCTTATTCCTAGAACATTCTGTAGCATTTTGATACAACAGTACCGCATTTTCTTTATCTTAGTTGTATTTGAAGATTTTTTTTAATATATATAAAATAAGGAAAGGTCTGATTAACAGTAAATAAAACTTAGTCCTGGAAACCGTTGATACCTTGAACCTGTTTGCACTTTATGCCTCCAATACATCCTATATCTGTCATTCTCTCACGAAGGATAGCCATTTTATCTGCTTTCTGAGAGAAAGTAATTTTTTTCAGTGTCTGGGTTTTTTTTGGGGGGGGGGGTGAGGCTTTTTGTTAGTAGATTTTTATTTTATTTGCTTATTTATTTATTTAGCTTCAGAATGTTTTAGCATAGTATCTTTTTGATCAGAATGCTTTTACTGATTCCCGAAGGCAAAATTTTAGTGATTGAGCCAGTGAGACTCTCTTTTTGTGCATATTCTCAGGCAATACTAGCACTACGTTTTAGTTCAAATTGTTTCCAGGTTAAACAATGAGCATTCCAAGGTACCTCGGCAGTGCCGAACTACTCATAATTATAATCAGCCATGGTTACAAAAAGTTCTTTGTTCTGCAAAAGTTTAAAATTCTGTACTTTACAAAATGTATTGTGTCAAATGAAACATAATCTTGCCTTCTCTATTTGGCAACAAATACTGCTTGCAGGTGCTTCCAAATGAGCTTTTGGATTATAGTTAGCCAAGATAAATGTAATTTTGGTGGTATTTCTATTGTAATTTTAATTTAGGTCGCATTTATATGAGTTGCTGGAGGCTGTTTCAGGCAGACATACTTTAAAATATAAATTAAACTAGATTAATGTTGCAGTTTACTTGATAAATACATTTACTATTTATAATACATCATTTCCCCAACAATCAGTTGCTCAAGTTTCCGTAGGGTTATAAAGCGCTTTTCCTTTGTTTTAGCAGAGCACTGGGGAATTCTGGCTGCTGACGAGGCAAGTCATTACCCCTGGTGGCATGCTCCTCTAGAAGCATCTTTGCCAGCATCTAAATTACCCCCAAAACTAATGTTAGTGTTTAGAATAAACTAATATTTTATATAATAGTTCAGCTTTGGTAAATCTTTTGCTTTTATTTAGCAGAACCATTCAGTTTTCTGTGTATTTGTACTGACTGCAAAGCTGTTATGGCTAACTTTCTGCATTAATACATGTTTCCGAATAGCAAGTGTTAACTTAGAATGTTACTTTGTGCGTGTGACCTGAGGCAGTTGCATCTAGCTTTTTATTTAAATATGCTGTATGCTTTTATTTTAGTATCATCCCTTTTCAGAGTTGTGTCTATTTTACTATTAGAGGGGTTTGTTTTGGGAAGTGTGTATTTTCTTGAAAGCTGTATTTTGTTTAGGTCCAGGAACATGTAGTACTGCAACACCGCAAAACTAGGTAATGGCTTTGTTGTATTTAAGAGAAGAATCCAAAGGCTGAGGTAAACATGTATAAAGTTGCTTAATGGAAAGGAAACAGGTGTGTGTTTCTTCACAGAAAGGTGAAACTGTTCAGCTAAGCTGAATTTAAAGTTAGATAATCTGGCCAAAATAGTCCTCCTATCTGTTTTGCAAATTAAAAATTGAACTAGACTTTGCTATCAGAGTTGAAAACTTTTTAGAGAGGAACTCTTTGTTATGGCATGTTGGTTGCATTTCACATAGATGTATAATCCTATACGAGTATACGAGTTATTTTTTATTAGAATTAGACAAACTTTATTATTTCCTGTTGCATATAATAATATTTTTTAAAAGAAAATGGAGCTATAATCTGTCATAATTTGCATAAATGAGATATGGAGTTTAACCCAACTGAAAACAATGATATTTTTCCTATTCCCTGTGACGTTTCTCTTCTTTCACTGAACACACAGAAGACCTGCTACCTTTTGAAATATAGGCACTATAGATAGAAGCACTCAGATGAATGCTGACTTGACTTAGTAATTGCAGTTACTGTAAAAATCAGGAAACAAGTACACACAATAGTGTCACCCAATTAATGTTTATCAAAAGTGTGTGATCAAGGAGTTTCCCAGACTGCTCTAACCTTGCAGAGCAACCCCTGACTGTAAACAGGAGCTTAGTTTTGATGTTCTTGGCATATACGGGCTAAGGCTGCACAGTATTCCTTGACTGACTGAGTGCAAGCTTGACAGAAATAGTGTAACCTGATCAAAGTCCCTTATATATGACAGGATTCTGGCAGCATCACATGCAGTCTATGATTTGTGAAGATAAAATACTGAAGAGTTGGCAAAGGTATAAAAATAGCTCTGTAACTGCCTGGGTGGGGGTCGCAGCAGAGTTCTGCTAGCAGCATTTGAGTTCTTATGTAACTTTCCCCCTACAAATAGGGCTGACGTGGGCAGTAACAACAAAGCTGAATTTAAAAAACATTTGCAAGTCTCTTGACTGCTAACTTTGAGATGATTAACTCAGAAAGCAAGCTCTCGCATATGGGTTACAGTTCAGTAACACTGGAACTGACCTTGAGAATAACAACTCTGTCTTGACTGAATTAGTCAAACAGTGACTGTTCTACATCAAGAAAAGTGTAGCTGCAGCAATGTTCCCATTTTATAATGTAACGCAGATACTAACTTTATGGAATATTACATCTCTATGTCAACCATGAATTATCACAAGAAAAGCAGCTTTTCCTTAGGGAGCCAAGAGTCACCTAAACTAAACCACAAAATTGGGAGAGGGCAGGCAGAATCCCAATAGGATCGATGCACAGTGAGAGCAGTCCGTAGAGTGGGAAGTCTCCGATACTTTGCTGGAAACCTTCTAAAGAAAGCAGCTTGCTCCACTTAGAACCACCAGAAGTTAGATATAAACCTTCATCTTAAATCTAGAGAAAGCTATTTACTCAACCGAATTAATTCCTGATGCAATTCTTTTCCACTAGGGATAGGACTGTCTGTGGGGTTACACCAGGGATGAAACTGTCCCACTGGATTACTGCAGCAGTAATATTTACAAACCTAGTATAAAAAAAGCATTGTCGTAAATGTTTAGCAAAATTCTCTTTGCAACATTTAGCAAGGTTTTTTTCAAGCGGCTATTAGTCAGAAATCCAAACCTGCAAGGGTAGTCAGAATGCAGTTAATCCTGGGACAGAAAACAAACTCACTGCCAACTTTCAAAAGTAGAAGCACCTAGAAAAATTTAGAGAGCGATATGATCAAACTGAAGAAGTTCATATGTTTCATTTTTAAACATTTAACATTTTAAACATAAAAATTTGTAATGGTAAATGACATTTAAGTTACATGAGTATGTGGTTTTAAAATAAATATGCATATTTATGTCAGGGGTAACTTTTATGTGAAAAAACATTATCAGATGTGGGAGCTTAGCAAATTATTAGCAAATTACATATCTGTCCATAAGCTACAAATCAGTCTGAATCAGACCAAATGCAATTATTTTTGGTATATTAATTAGGATGTTATATTTAGTCTTGAAAATGTATTTTAAAGATTTATGTCTGCTTTGTGGATAGTTAAGGAAATCTTTTGCATAAATTTACTGACAATGCTGTAATGTTCAAAATGTTGTAGTTCATTAACTGCATGTGTTGACTAAACTTAAGCAGTCAGTAACCATCTGAACACTCTACTAATATTCTGTATTACAGCTAGATATTAAAATAGAAATGTTTTTGTTTATAATGGTTATTCCTTTCCAAAATGTTTGATAATTAAAGGAGAAGAGAAGATATTTTCTGTTTTAGAAAGAGGTTGTTTTCCCATTTCGGCATAGTGATACATAATTAAGTACAAATAGCATGCTACTGTTCTTATATACTAATCAATATATGAAGAATTTATGTATCCTTTAATAGCCTAAATACAAGAAAGATACTTGTTACAGTATGCACTATGTTTTTAAAATCTCAGTCAATTTATTTGTATGTATATTCAGTGGTAAAAATTACCATTTTATTTTGGAAAGAAGTGATTTTTATTTTGTCTTTTTTGCTTCTGTCATGTTCACACCATTAGCTCATACCATTTAAAAAATTTTATATTTTTGAGAGAGATTTTGTGCTTATTTCTTCTTTCTGTCTCCCTCCAAGCATATTTTTTTCTTTCTCTATATTTTGTTCTTGACTTTCTCTTTTATATTTTCTATTTCATTTCTTCTATTTCTCCTCCCCACATCAGTACTTTGCTCAGTACCTTCTAGTTCAAGCTGTATTCACAAGGGGGTGTTCCCTAGCCCTATTGTAACTGAAAACAGACCTATCTTTGGCTCTGAGCCAGGCCTTAAGACAGCCTCTATCCAGACTCTTCCTTTGTGGCACAGCTTGCTCTGATGATTTTCTTTTCAAAGCTAATACATTCAAAAATATTTCTATTTGGTTTCTGAGGCAATTCTGAGGGAAGCATGTCTTTTTTTTTTTTTTTTCCTTACAGAAGTGTCCAGAGGAAGCTGAAGGGCAGGAAATGGTCCCTATTGCATACCTCTTTCCCATCAAGGTTACCAGAGTCAAAGTTTTAGCTGCGTTGTGAGCAGGTCACTGCCAGCAGCATCCTTTCATTCAAATTAAGGAAAAATTCTCAGTTCAGGAAATGTTCTTCTCTCTGAAGAGCCTCTCTTTCCACAGCCTTCCCTATAAACTTGGGATTATTGGTACACGAAATATTTCCCAATAATACAAGTTTTACCCATTTATATTGTAAAATTATAAAAGAAAATTTGCAGAATCCCACTGAATCATGTTAGAAGGAAAAATCCCAGTACAAAAATTAAAAACAGGAGAGTCTGGTTCTCTCCTAGCACATTAGAATGTATATGAGAAGAGCATGAATCTCCAGCAGCTCACTACGTAATGTCTTATCCAGTGGAAAAAGAGACAGCCTGGTAGCAGACTGTCAGCTATCAGGAATCATCCTGGGTCTTCAGCTGCCCTCTCATTCTGGGCAGTCAGCCCTCATCTGATAAGGCTGCTGCTGCAGAGAGCAAGGAGAGAAGATGCATCAACCCTTCTCTGAATATATTGCTCTCCATTTCCAACTTCCAGGAAACCCACAGGACCTGACAAAGCTCCATAAGGAGAAATGAGCAATTACATTCTATGAAACTATGAAGTCTGTAAAATTTTTGATCCATTCACCATACCAACACCTTTTGGGGAGTTAATTCTTAAGACTATTCATCTGCTGCTTGCTGCTCACTCCAGAGAAGCAAGTCGCCAGTACAAGTATCAAACTCTTTGTGAGGGGTGCTAAAGTGACAAAGAGGAGTTGGGGAAGGAGGCAAAATGCAGATAGTTCAGTTAGCTCTGCAAATCATTCAGCTGTCCCTCTTTCATTTCCATTGGATCACTTGTCAGAAGATTAGCGTATGAAACTGATAAACCAGGAGATACTTAGCAAAAAAACTTCCTTGGGTTCCAGTATCAACATGGAAAAAAGATGAGGGACAAGAGACTCTGATAATCATGTACCTGGAAAGGGACCAGAATCTGGACCTTGCAGGAGAAGCCTGAAGCTGTATGAGTAAACACGCATTCAAGTCCAGCTGGAAAATGCTAAAATACTATAAAAATGATTCCCATTGAAGAAGGTTGTTGAACTCCTTTCTAAATGGCCTCAGGCTCTCTTACACCTTCCTTCCTACTGGTCTACCACTTGCTGCCAGCCTACTGGTAGTGAAAATGATTTAAGAAAAAAAAAAAGACTGTGCAAACAGGCCACAGCAATCCAGGTCGTTGTTTATATCAGGCCTTCCAGACCTTTGTTCCCAGAGCAGAATTCCGTCAGAATTTCTTTCCATCAGAAAAGCACATAGTTTTCTCAGCCACAGATTTTGGTACAAGGCAGCCTCTGCCACATACAAAATTGGGAAGGTGGAAAAAGGAATTACAATCAGAAAAAATAGTTTGTCGTAAGAAGCTGGTGAACAGCACTGTAGAGGCAAATTATAATTGATGCTGAATACTTACATCTGTATTTAGTCTCTTGACTAAGTGACTGGATTTTTAAGCATGCTGAATGTCTAGAGCTTCCATTACACTTTCTATACCAGTAAGACCATGCATCTCAGATCAAGGGTATACTAGGTACTACATTTCTATTTGCAGTTTATTTATTACTGTTAACTATCCTTAGTTATTTTTTAAAGATTCCTGTTAAATGTATTTGGTAAAAAGAACAAGAGCTACACAGAGACTGCAATCTCAATTCTGCCAAAGACATCGGAAATGGCAAAGCAGCCCCAAACCAAAACAACATTGCTAAGCGATAGAGTAACAAATTCTTCCTCTTTTTATCGCCTTAGTGAAGGTGCCATGGAGCATATGGAACCACAATTCAATTATGACTTAAAAAAAAAAAAAAAGAGAGAGAGCGAGATTTTTATTTGAGAATGCTCATTTCATGTAGGCTCTGTATGGAACAGAAAAAGTAATCTATCCCATACATATATACCTCCTGGTTCCTGAAAACTGTTTGACAAAAAGAGTTTGAAAGGGAACATCTTTTCTTTACATAGGTTTTCTAGTTTACGTGCTGATTAAGAAAAAAAAAATTAAAGCTCTGCAGCCATACTGACATTCTTGAGTCCTGGCAGTTCACTTCTTTCGGAGCCAAGTCCAAATTGTATTCACTCTCTTAAGCTTTCTGAAGAGTAAAGAAACTGTGAAAAATAGCAACTTTTCAAAAAGTTCAATTTAGAACAAGTCTCTGTAAATGTAGTGATGGAATAGTTGGAAATCTTTCAGTCATTGGGTTGTTTTTTGTTTTTTTTTTTTCCTCCCTGTAATAGCTATACTCTGCTGTAGGTGGAACCAGTCAGGACTTTTTTTTCTATTTTGTGGAAATTAAAATCCAGGCCATAGACTATAGGTTGTCATATACTTTTTCTTACAACATTCGTTGGAAAACTTTTTCAGAGCTACAAAAGATATTCTGGCCAAAGAGAAAAAAAGAAACCTACCCCAAAATACCCTGTTGAGAAGGGCATTTAGATAGTTTGTGTAAAACCTTGGTTCAAAGCAAGGGTATGAACCTCGATTTGTGTTATTGAATGCCAGGACAGCAAACTTATTTCCCATTCTAGCTTAGATTTCTCCACAGTTTCATGTTAAACCAGTTTCACTTATTCTAAATAATATCAATTTACCTGAAGCAGGGACATGAAACTGTGTCTTACATTTCAGCTGAGTGCCTTGACTGTACGGTTTAAGAGAAGATTGTGGTTTTGTCTCAGTGTTAAATGGGAAGACACACGATTTTTTTTTTCAACTGAAAATCCACTTCCTTCTCATTTGCTGTTACTTTTCCTAAACTGTCAAACTCAAAGAAGGAGATGAAAGCTGTGACCCACTRTTGGAGACAAATCACTGTTGGAAAGCAGCTGAAAGGTATGTTCTCTACGGTTTTTGCTTTTCTACCTTGGTTTAGGGGGTCTTCATAGCCCCAAACCAACTGGTGTGTGGGATGGGAGGGATGGATCAGCAGCAGAGGCAGTGCAACCTGAAAGGCATTTGGCTCAAATAAAGATTGTTTTCTGCTAATCCATAATTTTATTCAAGAAATATTGGCTCAATTGGTTCATCATGTGAAGACTTAATATGGGGTAGACATTAGAATGTGAATGTCATACCGAAAAAAGATCCCAAAGCTCTGGATCTAAAAACACAATGGGAAAATCTCTCTTTATTTTCTATTTAATTTAAAGGATATGCATAGGGATTCTGAACATCTGACAATCATTTTCTTTTTCTGTCAAGTTAGTATACATTCATCTCAATGTTAGTATACACGCTAAGGCTGCCTGTAAGATGTTTAATGGGCAGTTCCATTTTGCCTCTGCATAAAGGGTTTGTAGGAATAATGGAAGCTGGAGACAGCTACGGGATCCTATGTGTCAAAGTTAGATTAATGAAAATAAAGAAGCCAATCCTGTTTTCATTGAAATCGAACAGAAAATTACCTTGATGTAATTGTTTGTACAAGTTAGAATCACGTAGGTTGGAAGGGATTTCTGGAGGTCATCTAGTCCAATCTCTTGCTGATTCAGGGAGTGACAAAGAAAACATGCTACTTCCCTCTGAGCTGCAGATGAACCATCCTAATGTATATGAATTTATATGGGCATTTCTATTATAGTACCTAGGATTTTCTGGGTTGGCCAGGTGTGCTATGCCTGCATTTCAGTTAACAGTTCTGCTTCTGTAATAGTTGTCTGTTATTATTGTGTTCAGCCAGAGTTCTTCATATGTATTTCATATTTATTTATCTTCTGTCTAGTGTCCATCAGGCTTACAACATACATGACTAGTTTATAATTTAATCTGATTTGAGATAAAAAACATTAATTCTGCAATTAAGTTTTCTCTAGAACAAATGGCATCAGAGAACTCACAAACACATGGGTTAAATTAATGTCCGCCAAGTCACAGAGCCAACATTTGTTCAGTTTAGAGGCACTTATTTTAAACAATCAGAAGAGGGGGAAACAATGATTCTTCCATATGATGTTGGATGAATCTTAAGTAGAAATCTTAGGAACAATTGAGAACCCTAACTAAAATCTGCTTCCATTAAGTAAAAGTGACTAATGAGCTTATTTCCCTCTTCCATTCCTTTCTACAGAATCTGCATTCAGTTTAGGTTTGCTGGTTAAACTTGCACAAAGCTACAGACCACAGTAATCCATGAAAGAAATGAAGTAGTGCAATTGGATGTGGACTGGTGCAGGTAAATAGAGCCAAAAAGATTGTATATGGCATGTTAGGTTGGCTGAATCTGCCACTTTTTCCATCTCCCTGAAACTTCCTTTTAGTACTATAAAGGCAAGAAAGGCATCATTTTCACTAAATTTATGGATGGCTAAGATCCCTTTCTGAATCCACACTGCCCAAATCATTGGAGTTTAGTGCTGAACCAGATAGAAAGCTTAGTATACAGGGGTAGGAGTTTAAATTTAGTAGCTGTTGTGTGCCAAGAATATAGTCATTTTTCTTCAGGGAATTGGTTGAGTCCAGCACCTTGGCAATGGGTAAGGAGGAAACCATTCTGCTTCCAGCTGGAGCCAGTCTGGGATTCTATATCTCAAAGGCTTAAAATAGTAAACTGCCTGACATGAGATGATTGCCTGATGACCAAGTGTGAAGTTGGGAAATACAAATTACCTACTCTGACAAACCTGTAATATTTGTAGGGAGATCCTGAGCTTGTTACCAGTATTATGAAGAAAGAATAATTAAGTTTGTTTACTTTGGAAAAAATAAAGGGGAGAAATATGGGTAAGAAGTCTATCCAAAATAACTTACATTTTAAGAAGGAGGATTCCTTTTAATTACATCTGTTTTTTTCCCAAAGGGTAAAAGGCAGTGTTTGTTAATCATGCAGATTACCTTCTAACTATACAGTTAATTAGTCTAAGATAAATTTGACTTCATTTCAAAAATATCATTTGGATCAACTATGCTATTTTTATTCAACCTCAGAAGCAGAACTACTTGCTGTGAGGGCCTGTACACCCCTATGAAAAGCTGAATCTAAACCAGATAATCAACATTAGGACAGCCCTTTCCCTATTCTGAGTTAATTCTCACGACCCAAACTCTTGAATCTTCACCTGCCATTACGCTTTATGCTCAGCCTCTGAAGTGAAATATAGTCATGAGTATTAAGAATTTTTTAATCCGATTTCCACAGTGTTTCTATGTTCAGTATTATCAAAATGTCTGCTTCAGAAAATGCGTATTCAAACACAAAGTTGTGAAAAGCTAAGAATCTGAGTTTAAACCCAGTACCTTAGCCATAAGAAAGATCTGTTTGTTTTTTAATAGGAAAGCATTATTTTATGGAAATTAGAAATGATTCATTTGAACAGAAGACCTTCCCACTCTCTCAATACTGGCATGGCCAGTGTACATGTTCACATCCTGTACATACATACTTTTATATATATGAAACAAATACATATTTAAGTCTATATAAATATACTTGAATAAACTAGTTTTAAATTTYAAAATACATTTTTAAGGCGCTAAACTTACATGACCTTGCCACCTAATACACAGTAATCAGGTTCTCATTTGTGAAAAGATGCTAAGTGAGCTAAGAGAGAATGGCCACTAACTGCATATCTTATCATCAATATTCTTCATACATCTCAGAGGTGAGGGAGAGAACTGGCATTCTCTCTGAATAGGATCAGGGAGGGAGACAAAAGTAGGATAGCCCTGAAATCTTGTTGATCCCACTGTTGATGATAGTTCATTGCCAAGGGCAAAGCACAGCATTCAATATTGTTGATCATAGTGTCATAGTCACACTTGAAAACACTGTAAGATTCAGTGAGTGTATATTTTACGTTTAAATGCTTCATAACAGAGAAAACGCAAAAATAGTGACGAACATCTTTTTCTACAGTGTTTTTATATTGAGTCATATGAGGTTCATTCCTCTGTTCCATGTAAAATGTCTATATGAAACAACTGGAAGAAATCCTGGGCTGTTTAAAGGCCTAAGTGTTAGCAAGGGGCAGAAGACACTTTGGTAGCAACATTTCTACTTAGGCACATTTATTAGGGCATGTGTAATGTTTAACAGGACAAGCATAATGAGGTTATTTGAGAAAAGCAATTATATAATCATAGTGTTACCAAAATCAGTGACAATAGTACGGTGGGCATTTGTCACAGAGTTTTCTATTCCCAAGATTAAAAAATCCTTTTCTGCACATTGTATTTCTCTCAGTAAACCCCCAAATTACTGAACTAAAAGTCAGGAAAGCACACCTAGCCACTGTCCATCTGAGCTACGGAGCAGTGATTAAACCAACAGCTGTGCAAAATGTTTTACCTTCAAAACTACAGTTAAGCCTCAGAAGAATTAATAGTAACACTTTTACACTCCATCTTTGGTAAGAAACTTTGTAGTTGGTAAGAGATTTGTGTGTAGTTTTATTGTACAGTAGCGCATGAGGAATGCTGGGCTGCCCTGCCTCTTCCAAAAGTTTTGCGTAACACATTTCAAGCTTCTGAATTTCTTTTTCCATGGAGTTTCAGAAAAAAAATTTACAGAGATAGTGCACAAAGTGAATTCCCTGGTATTCTTTTGCAGTTAATTTGTTTCATCCTCCAAAAGAAAGCCCTCAATAGAAGAGTATCCATTCATGTGCAAAGCTGGGAATCTGGGGTAAAACAAGAGCAGAGGTTAGCCCTCGTCCCTCCCCCAGCCCTATTCAGAGAGAATCCCAATTCTCTGCCTCACCCTTGAAAGTCGCACGTTGTATCTGGGGACAGAGAAAGAGAATGGCCCAGAGACAGCTATTCAAAAATGTGAAATAAAAATGCCCTGGGTGTAGATTTTAAATAGAAACGACAGGACATATCCACAGGTGATGCATAAAACTAAGGATTTTACACTTTAATAAAGAGGTATGAGCATAGGCTAGGGAAATAAGGTTTGGAAGGATGGAAGTAGTTGTAAGCTGGTGACGGGCGAGTGAGGAGTTAACAGGACTGAAGTTTGTCAAGTGATATGCAAAAGAACTGATAGCACCAGAGCTGAAGTGCGCAAAGCTGCTGAACAGAGGAGTTAACAGGACTGAAGAAGTCTGCCAACCGATATGCGCAAGGACTGATACRCGCAAGGCTGCGGAACGGCAGCATGAACAAGACTGAAGAGGTCTGCCGCCTGGGATCTGCACGGACCCCCGCGGAGGGGAGAAGCAATACGGAGGTGTTGGGGTCTTGCCTCGCCAGCAGGGTCCTCCCGAGCAGACAAACAGACAGTCCTGTGACTGCGAAACTCGCAAAAGTCAGCAAAAGCAGTGTTTGCCCAGAGCCCCAGCCGTACAAAAAGAGACTTGGCAGCTAGGAGAGTTTGAGCAGGGACGGGAACGTGACCTGATCATCCTCTCCGGCTGGACCGTGAGTATTTCCCCCCCCCCCCCTTTTCCTGGGACGCTGGGTTAAGGTAACTCCTCGAGGTTGAGAGCCCTCTCACTAGGAGAGTGAACAAGAAAGCTTTCAAGCAGGGATAAACAGTGCTTCCAATTAATAGCGCAGTAATTGACTGTTTCGGGTTATCCTTTCTAAATTAGTAACTGATGGGTTTGTGTTATCCTTTCTAAATTAGTAATCGCATTATTTTAATGGATGTTACTAATCCAAGAACTTGTGTGAGGAAATAAACATTTATTATTGTTATTATTATATTACTGTCTCAGTCGTTGCTATCAAACCTTCATAGCGTGACAGTGYGACAGTTGGCTCATTTTTATAATTACTAAAATGTACTTGGGCCTGATCTAAAATTTATACCAGCTGAATTGAAGGTGTGACATTGTACAAATTTAGTTAAACTACTTCAGTTATGCAGATCCTTAAATTACAGATACCTGACTTACAAAGTAGTTAATGCTTAATTACACTTAAGTCCCCTGTGGCCCCATTTGATCTCTTAGTAAACACCAATCATATTTGGTAAAACACAAAACTAAACTTTCAACTTCTGCACTATTCAAGATGATCTTTGACTGGCTTAGAAAATGGTGGAAAACCTTCCTCTTTAAGTCCTCATTTTCCAGACAGCAGGATAAATTCACTGTAGATATGCATTTTCAGATGCCTGCAGATGTCTGCATCTGTGTTTGTACTCATTAAGTATGTACTTGATTGGCCTTGTAAATACACTGCTAAATTATGACAGCTGTAGGTACTGACTGTTAGCTGAACTTTATACAGACTGGCAACACTGGAAGGGTAGTGTTATGTTTACAATTAAATCTATGCACAAAACTGCTGGTGCAATAATTTATATCAGAACTTACTCTATTTAATTGCCAGACAACCTAATCTGTGGATGAAAATGTTTAGTTAGATTTATAGATGGCTGCAACTGTGGATGCAATGAGCTAAAAATAAGTGTCTAGCATTTTCTTCAAATATGTAGATTTCTATAGCTGTTTTGAGCACTTCTGTTTTCTCTCGCCAAATTTCTTGATATACTATTAATTACAAAGTTTACAGAATAACACTTAGAAGTTACTACTAATAATTGAGTTTCAGCCATGGTGGGAACACAGATAGATTGATGTTAGGAAAAGTTAGTCTTTCAGGAGTGAAGGTTGCTGCTAGAATCAGCTTGAATCCCTTTCACAGTTTCCAGAGACAACCATATGCAGGATGATGCCTCTTTTGATCTTGGCTAGTCATGCAAGTAGAAACTCAGAGACAAGCTGCTTTTCCCTCCTCCTTTGTCCTCAAACATCTGTGAAAGCCACACACCAGCATCATCTTATCTCTGGATGGTTTTATTCTGTATGTTCTGTATGTTAGAATGCAAAACTGATAGCATATATTGTACAAGCCTGTCAAACCATAATATTAAGCTTCCTGAAAGTTTTGAGAACAACTGGATCTGATCCCTTTTCACTATATCTTGCCTATTGATGCAAATAATCATTTAATGGCTATAGCAGGAAGAAAAGTATGCTAAGCCCAGTTCATATTTCAGTTCACAGATTGTGCCCAGCATTAGACCTGTAACTAAAAAGTGTAACCTTTTAACTCCATAGAAACAAAACGTTGTTTGCCATTTTAATGCATAGCTAATTTTGCAGCTGGAAAACTTATATTGTGACCTCTGGTCTTTTATTGAAAAATCTTTTGTTTTAGTTTTATCTTTAAAATATAACAGGATGCTTTACCAAATAATAACCTAAAATGTACACAACAGCTAAAACATTTCAAGAATATTCAATGGAATATCAGAAGATTAACAGAATTAAATCCCTATCGAAGGGTTATATAAATTGCAACCATCATGATGTTTGTTCTTGCTCCCAGGGTTTGTAAAAGTTGACGAGGGCTTTGATAGATTCATTTAACAAATAGCTGCAGTCACTGCTGGGGATCAGTAACTGTTCTTTTTTGGAGTTCTTTTTTGTGGGTGATCACTGCTTTCACAGCAGAGCAGCAAAATGCAACACATAGATGCTCCTGCACAAAGTCCAACAGCCTCACTTAAGATCTAGTGGAAAGCATTTTTTAATTACGCCACTAGAATTTGTACTGAAGAAGAGTGCTCTTAAGAACATAAAAATAGCTGTACTGGGTCAAACCAAAAGATTCATCTGGCCCTGGATCTTGTCTCCAGGAGTGGCTAAAAGTGAACAACTGGTCAAAGAAAAGGGCAAGCATATATGACAGTTCCCCTCTATACTCTCCTGTCTCCAGTTTCTAACCAGTCCTATGTTAGGGACATACATGAAGATCAGTGCCCTTACTGCCACACAGTCTTCATGCAAAACCAGCCACTCCTAAATAAGTTGTAAAAGGAGAATGCTGGACTCTTTAAGGGGGCTCAATGCAAACCCTTCAAGCAGAACACTGTCTTCCCTAATGAAGGAACTGCTAGTGCTGCAATAGTCTTGTAATAATATGAAATATGAAGTTACTTGTGAGATGGAAGGAAAGGTATTTACTTACTGCATTCACATAACGCTTCACTGCATTCACAATATGTTGTTGTATTTTGGGGGGATAGGCAAAATTTGCAAGGGGAGGGGTGAGTATTATTTTTTTCCAGTTGTTCTTTAATTTATCGGCCTAACAGATTTCAGTAAAGATAGTTCCACTTATGAGCTGTTGCAAGACACTGTGGTAGAAAGAATGCCAGAGAGCCATCTATATTAGACCAAGTTGTAATCTGTGTCCAAAGCAGTATGCACCATATGCTCTACAGTCTTTAATAAATCTTTTCCAGCTATACAGTCCAGGAGGATGGAAAGTCCAATTCTTTCCATTCAAAATAAATCTGTGCACATTTCAAGATCCAATTTTAAAATCTCTGACATTAGTGCATACTTTTATACAAAGCATACCAAGAAGTGGGGGATCACCACTTATTTCAGCAAATGCTAAATGAGGAGTCTATGATGTTCATCAGCATGAAAACTGTAATTCTCCTTCAATTCAGATACTAAAGCAGTGAACCAGGTTCTCAGACCCAGGCGCCTGATTCTGAATCAGGAGTGTCGTTTTTAAAGCTGAGTGCCAGGTTTCACAACACTGCAGTGCTCTGCATGGTAATAGCCAAGTCTTCTTGTGAGTTAATTCCAGATTTTTCATTCTGAAATCAAAATAACTGAATTCTTATACCTTTGCTTAGAGTTTCTGCATAGCTTAGATATGTTTCTGCCTACACTAATCTTTGAGGAATATTGTTTACCTGATTTYTCTGCAGAGATTTTTCCCACACATTTTCCACACATTGTAGCATTTGTCTCAACTTTGCTCTCCATAAATCTTACAGATTGTTCTCTGGAAATGAAAGTAACAAAAGAAGAATATATATATACATAGAAAAAACAGAATACATATAGCTGGAAAATGATCCCTTTTAGCAAACTACTATGCCCACTGAGACAATCTTGTTTCTGGTATCCGTCTCTTGACCAGAAGGCTGGAAAGAGACAAAGCAGAAAAAGATACCTTCTATCGTCAAAATTAAACAACTCCCTAGTCTGAACAACCTCTTCTTTTCCCCTTATTACTATTCTTGTTCTTGTGTGGAGCTGAATTAATTTTTCTATACTTTTTACTTTAATCATAATGAGGATACTATCAGCTCAATCAATTTGCCTAGAAAATTTGAGGCCAATATCCATTATGCTGAAGGGATTCCCTAATCAGCTTGACTAATGTAAGATTCCTAATTTCAGGTTTACTAGAGAGACCTTTACTCTTACCTCTCCTGCTGTCCCCCCTTTTGATTTTTTGAGCAAGCTCTGAGCACAGTCACCACACTTCATGTTCTCTAATCTCTCTGCCCTGCTTCATCTGTGTTTCATCAGGGAGGAAACTGTCTGGTACCTGATGGAGGATGCCAAGCGCACATGAACTGAGTTTCTCAGTTTTATTCCCAAATCTTATGTTAAAATAATTGGGCTGGTCAGATTCACAGGTTCTCCTAGCAACAAAGAGGCTCAGGTGACTATAGCCCCAGTATCGGCATCACACAGAGCTGCTCCGAGGGAGCATTCCAGAAAAGGAAGCACTCTCTCCATTCAGCTCATTGGTATGGTCGGCTCTCCATATTTAAATGAAGACATTCTCAGCAATATCCACTTGCTGGGCAGAGGGCCATCCAAGACAATTCAACTCAAAAAGGGCACATTTCCCAATTTAAAGTGCACTCAGGATATGCATTCTCCTCTTTGTGGCAAACTCAAATACAATGTGCCAGGCACAATGGCCTCTCATTAGCCCTCGCCATGATGGCAAGTGACTGATATTAGGCTCAACACATGGCCCAGGGGCATTTCTAGAGATGTTCTTCGTCCCTTCCTGCAAGGGGAGATGAGATTTGTAAGCAATCTGAATTCAGGCTACTTCCAAAGGAAATGTCCGTGTGAGATACTGGACCTCAACCATTACCTTCAAGCACTTCTAAAATCTTTTAGTTCAGGGGAGTAAAAATGAAGCACTTATGCACAGCAACCTATAGCACAGATAAATGCAAGGTTACTATGTAGCATTTTTTCAACTATATGGTTGACCAAAGTATTTAGTAAGTATACCACAGAGTCTGTTTCACACATCAGGAGTTATTCACTGAAAGTTAATACTAAAAATTATTATAGATTACAGACACTGCTAAATCAGGGAGCCTGAATGGCATAACAGCTCCTCTGCTTGTGTGAGTATATTTATGTGGTCCTGGAAATTAGGTACAATACAATGGGAAACTATACAGGCTGTTAATGTTGTCCTACTAGCTTCTCCAGAGGCAGCAGCAGAATGCTGTCCTACTCTGGAGAAATCTTTTAATCTAATTTGATGCAGCAGGTTGTCATAGTGAGGAGACAAGCAAACAAGCTGGATGTCTGTCAGATTTTCTAGGCATTCTAAAGGCCAGACTCCAGTTTTTTCCAACCCTGAAAGAGGAGTAGTAAGAGGATGAATTTCTAATTCCTTACATGGAATTTACCAGATCAGAAATGGTCCAGGGCATAAATTCTTCCAATTCAGTACAAGCTGCATGACAGTAAGAAACAGTGAGACATCTAATCCTAAAATAACATATCATCTAAAAATTAACTTAAGGCATGCATTTTTATGACTTGTCTTCAACAGTATTTTTGAAAGCAGAAGAGCACTTACAGTTTCACAGAATTACACATACATAATTAACACAAGTTTTAACTTGAATAGCTTTTTCTCTATCAGTGAAATATTACATATGACAGCCCATGTCTTATATGTCATTGTACATACTAAGCCATAATCACTGCTGTAATCGTTGTAAAGGACCCAAAGGTTATTTGCAAAGCTACTCCAACAAACGTTCCCAAAAGAGTTGATCACATCCCACAGTGTCTTGAGTCCTGCGTTGTAATAAATAGACATTCCAGCAAGCAGTTTTTCTTCAGTCAGTTAAGTGCTGTGGTACCTGGACTAGCTGTAAAACCCACTCACAGGGCACAAGCGAGACACCAGCAATCCTGCTGCCAATCTCTGCACCAGCAGAAGGGCCAATCAGGCCATTAAGGCCACAGTTTGATTAAAAAAAAGGAACAGGAGAAAATCATGAAAGATTACAGCCAAAAAATTGTCATAGGGAATTAACTATAACATTTACTAAGCTTATCATGGGCTTCCTTGTTTAACTGCCAGCTGCTGGTCCTGTATAGAAAACGATATGGAGATTCCTTAACTGTCTTATCCTAGGCTTTGAAAAGAGATTATGCATCAAACATAATTAATTTTGTGATGCTCAATATCTAAAAATAATATTTGAAAATGTCCTCTGTAGCATTCCCTAGATGCTTATTGCTACTCTATCTTTGTATTTTACCTATATCACAGAATCACAGAATGGTTGAGGTTGGAAGGGACCTCTGGAGATCAACTAGTCCAAACCCCCTGCTCAAGCAGGGTCACCTACAGCACGTTGCACAGGATCGCGTCCAGGTGGGTTTTGAATATCTCCAGAGAAGGAGACTYCACAACCTCTCTGGGCAACCTCTCCCAGTGCTCTGTCACCCTCACAGTGAAGAAGTTTTTCCTCATGTTCAGATGGAATTGTCTGTGTTTCAGTTTGTGCCCATTGCCTCGCGTCCTGTCGCTGGGCACCACTGAGAAGAGTCTGGCCCATCCTCTCGACAGCCTCCCTTCAGATACTTGTACACGTTGATAAGATCCCCTCTCAGCCTTCTCTTCTCCAGGCTAAACAGGCCCAGCTCTCTCAGCCTTTCCTCATAAGAGAGATGCTCCAGTCCCCTAATCATCTTTGTGGCCCTTCGCTGGACTTGCTCCAGTAGTGCCACATCCCTCTTGTACTGGGGAGCCCAGAACTGGACGCAGTACTCCAGATGTGGCCTCAGCAGGGCTGAGTAGAGGGGGAGAATCACCTCCCTCSACCTGCTGGCAACACTCTTCCTGATGCAGCCCAGGATRCCATTGGCCTTCTTGGCCACAAGGGCACATTGCTGCCTCATGCTTAACTTGGTGTCCACCAGCACTCCCAGGGCCTTCTCTGCAGAGCTGCTTTCCAGCAGGTCAACCCCCAACCTGTACTGGTGCATGGGGTTATTCCTCCCCAGGTGCAGGACCCTGCACTTGCCTTTGTTGAACTTCATGAGGTTCCTCTCCACCCACCTCTCCAGCCTGTCCAGGTCTCTCTGAATGGCAGCACAGCCCTCTGGCGTATCAGCCACTCCTCCCAGTTYGGTATCGTCAGCAAACTTGCTGAGGGTGCACTCTGTCCCTTCATCCAGGTCACTGATGAAGAAGTTGAACAAGACTGGACCCAGTACTGACCCCTGGGGGACACCGCTAGCTACAGGCCTCCAACCAGACTCTGCRCCRCTGATCACAACCCTCTGAGCTCTGCCATTCAGCCAGTTCTCAATCCACCTCACTGTCCACTCATCTAGCCTGCACTTCCTGAGCTTGTCTATGAGGATGTTATGGGAGACAGTGTCAAAAGCCTTGCTGAAGTCTAGGTAGACAACATCCACTGCTCTCCCCTCATCTACCCAGCCAGTCATTCCGTCATAGAAGGCTATCAGATTGGTTAGGCATGATTTCCCCTTGGTGAAGCCATGTTGACTACTCCTGATCACCTTCTTGTCCTCCACATGCTTGGAGATGGCCTCCAGGATGAGCTGCTCCATCACCTTTCCAGGGGTGGAGGTTAGGCTGACTGGCCTGTAGTTCCCTGGGTCCTCCTTCTTGCCCTTTTTGAAGACTGGGGTGACATTGGCTTTCTTCCAGTCTTCAGGCACCTCTCCTGTCCTCCATGACCTTTCAAAGATGATGGAGAGTGGCTTAGCAATGACATCCGCCAGCTCCCTCAGCACTCGTGGGTGCATCCCATCAGGGCCCATGGATTTGTGGGTGTCAGGTTTGCTTAAATGATCTCTAACCCACTCCTCCTCCACCAAGGGAAAGTCTTCCTTTCTCCAGACTTTCTCTCTTGCCTCCAGGATCTGGGGTTCCTGAGGGCTGGCCTGAGCAGTACAGACTGAAGCAAAGAAGGCATTCAGTAACTCTGCCTTCTCTGCATCCTTCGTCACCAGGGCACCCACCCCATTCAGCAAAGGGCCCACATTTTCCCTAGTCTTCCTCTTGCTACTGATGTATTTGAAGAAGCCCTTCTTCTTGTCCTTGACATCTTTAGCCAGATTTAATTCCAAACAGGCCTTAGCCTTCCTCGTCGCATCCCTGCATACTCTAACAACGTTCCTATATTCCTCCCAAGTGGCCTGTCCCCCTTTCCACTTTCTGTATACTTCCTTCTTCTGGTTGAGTTTTGCCAGGAGCTCCTTGCTCATCCATGCAGGTCTCCTACCTCCTTTGCTTGACTTCCTGCTCATAGGGATGCACCGCTCTTGAGCCTGGAGGAGGTGATGTTTGAATATTAACCAGCTCTCTTGGACCCCCCTTCCTTCTAGGGCCCTAACCCATGGGATTCCTCCAAGTAGGTCCCTGAAGAGGCCAAAGTTTGCTCTCCTCAAGTCCAGGGTTGCAATCCTACTTATTGCCCTGCCTCCTCCTCGCAGGATCCTCAACTCCACCATCTATCTCATGGTCACTGCAGCCAAGGCTGCCTCCAACCTTCACATCTTCCACCAGTCCTTCTTTGTTTGTTAGTACGAGGTCCAGCAGCACACCTCTCCTTGTTGGCTCCTCCACCACCTGTGTCAAGAAGCTGTCAATATGCTGGAAGAATTTTGCTTGATATTTCTTAATTCACAAATAAGGGCATTAATGGCTTTCTTTCACTTAACTATGCATTTCAAGCAAAGTTCTCAAAGAGAAAGGATAGAAACAGTAGTCTGATGAATCATGCTAGTTCTATGCATTACAGAAATGATGTCATTTATAACATATATCATGTTATATGTATCATTATATATTTAATTTCAAAAAAATGATTATTCTCTCCCCAAACACTGCTAGGATGCCTTCAAGATATGATAGGATATTATCCCCAAATCTTGAATGACCAGATCAAGAGGGGGAATATATCTGTCTTGTGAAAAACATATTTTCAAGCATGTTTAACCAAATGTACAGGGAACAAGCTCATCTTACCGAAGTACACTGCTCACCAAAGACTTGTAGCTCCTTCTTTTATGTTCATTTCAGTTAATAGTACGATTCCTGGGATCAACCCCGAATACCTCTGAATATATCTAGCAATGTTAAATTGAAGTTTAATATAAATATTTATTTAAATGAAAAAGTTTCGTCAATCTTATCAGTTGTTGACTGACAGACTAAAGTATTTGAAGGCTTAAAGTAAAGTCAAGAGTGCTTAAAGCTTTAGCAAACTACTTTCATGACAGGCAAAAACTAACAAACTGGTTTAAGACATGGACTAATGTACTCTGTGCTCAATAAATCTGTAATCTTGTCCAGGACTTCTGATGGCACAGTTGCCCAAATGGTTTTAAGTATCAGAATTCATAATAGAGTAACTATCTCTGCTATTTGATAGTTCAATAAAGATTTCTGCTTGCAGCAAAGATAAATTTATACTAAGGACCTGCATACTACTTTCTGTGCAAGTTTTTTTCCTAAAAAGTTGTAGATCATCAAAAACATACGAGTATTACTCAGGTTGTTGAAACAAAAATAGAAGTCATCAAACTCACTATTTTCATCTGAACCAGGTTCACTCTGAAAAATGATTTTACACAATAAAGCAAAAAAAAAAAAAAAAAAGTGAGTCAAACTGCACTGGGAATTCTATCAGAAATTCTAATTACAGCTGGTCAGGAATTTTTTAACTAAAGCCAAAGCACTTCCTGGTAATATACCAGTTTTGACAAAGCTGTTATTGGAAACATTTTGTCAGTTCCAGCAGTGGGTGTAGGCAAGAAAAAGTAGTTGTCTGGGACAGGGAATAAATAACTTGTCGGTCTGAGCAAGCAGCTGGGTTCTGCAGAGCCCATGTTCAAGTCTTTGCTTGACTGCTTGATTTAGAGCAGGGAGTTGAACTTATGTGAGTGCCCTAACCAGACAGTGATAATCTGTCTTTCTTTTTAGCTTGATGAGTATTTAATCAGTTATACCAGTGGAACAGCTCCAGCCACGGAGGGCAGAGTCTCCCACACCAGAATAGTCCCTCGGTGAGCTGTCAGACAGCAGCAGGAGCGTTCCTGAGCCTGACGCAGGCAGAATCTGATTTGAAGGAAGGTCTCAATTCACATGAGGATACCATGAGCATGAGGCAATTTGCTACGGTAGGTGTCTACCCAAAAGGTTACTCTTCTGGTCCTGATATAAAATGGAGGAAAAATAGAATCTCATGGTAAATCTCTCTCCACAAAAGCATAGATTCTCCCAGTTTGCCATACTGCTGCATTTGAAGGAAGGGGTGAGCAGAAACAGTCGCAACGCCTGTCCTTGGAGACACATGATGGGGCTAAGGTACACCTATCTGCATTTGTTGCAGAGCTTGCTCTACGAGCATATTTTATTAACGTGATCATCTCATAAATGAATTTGCAAGAGAAGAAGGAATTTTGGAATAGTAACAGCAACAAAAAAACCCTTGTCCATACTCAGCATTGCTTGTTTCCAGTAGGCATACACAGAGAATCCGCATAAATACAGCGCCAACCACAGTATCGTCCCAAAGCACCAAAGCACCAGTGCCCCGGGCACGCGTGCGCGACCAGGACGCGGGGGCGCGCCCGCCGGCTGCCTCTCCGCCCGCCTGCCGACGCAGGATGGCGCCCTTCGCACGAGCAAGGAAACCCAGGGCAGCAGGTAGAGCCGCATTCCCAGAAGCAAGCTTTTATCCCTCCGAATCCCCACGCTCCTAAGCAGCGTTTGCTTCACAGCTCACACGTTAGATACGCTGCTCTACCATTAGTTACTGAACAACTGTAACATTAATTTGCCTGAAGAGTGTAAAGGGACCTCACATATAAGTGTTTATTATATATACAATTTAGAGGGAAGTTTCAGCATGACTGATGACAAACGTGACTTCCTTTTTAGGGGCTTGTGCTTATTTTGCTGGAGTTACTGTTGATAGAAGTTTCACATATGTGGAAATCTAATTCCACTCCAGCAGCGCTTTATCTTCAAAAATAAAGCATGCAGCTACCAGATGCAGTGTGTCCATTTGAAACTGAAGCGCCAGCCCTAGGACTGACTTCCTACCTTTTATATGGCATGCCCTCAACTGTAAGCAACCATTAAAGTTACTATGAGGACTGTTAACTCTGTAGACTGATGCAGTTCCCTTTCCACCCTCAAAGAGGAACTGGAGTAACTGTATTTTTGGATGTTTCCAGTCTGAATCACTTCACAGTTCAGCCAACTATTATAGATTCACCAGAAGAATTACACCTACTACCTCCGGCTCAGGATGAAAACACACACTTACACGCAGAGACACCATTTGGGAAATACTGTTAGCAGAAGCCTGAAACCATCATTTTTTTCTCTTTTTGGCTATCGGAAATTAGCTTGGCAGCTATGAGAGCGAGGCTCAAATTCCACCCTCTCCCGCCCCCCCGCAGCCTCTCTCCCCCCACATCATCATTAGTTTCAGTGAACATAAATGATTCAGCAGATCGCCCTGCTACCCTGCACCGTTTTCACCTTTCTCCTGCTTCCGATCTGCACGCCAGACTTCGTGGATGATCCCACCACACGGGAAATGGGCTCGGATTCCCCTGCCCAGTGCCACCGGGTTTCTGGCTGCAAATGAAACCGAAAGCG
>NW_020447542.1:804020-806319 GCF_003343035.1 Apteryx rowi
ACCCCTGCCCCCCCCGCCGCCACGTGACACGGCGCGCATGCGCCGCCGCGCCGCCGGCCGGGGCACATCTGCAGGCTGACGTCAGCGTGCTCCGCGCCGTTCCCCGGGCGAGGCTGCCAAGGCTCCTTGCTGCCGCCGCGCTCGGCTTGGCAGGGGGCCGGCAGCGAGAGGAGGTCTGGGGCTACTTCAACCAACTTTCCTGAGTCCTTCCTGCTCTGCCTGCTTGCCTTCCCTCTCCCCCTTTCTCTCGCTCGCTCTCTCGCTCCCCCCCCTTTCTCCCCCCCACCTCAGATGATATTCACATGGTATTTTGCACAGAGGAGGCTGTTCAAGAGGAGGGCACCCACCCCCACCCCAATATAAGCCTGTTTTTCCTTCCTTCCTTCCCCCCCTTTTTTGTTGGAAAGACAAAATGTGCAGGGTGATAGGTTGGGTGAATTGATGGCATCCCTCCTCCTGCCAAGTCAGTCCGTTTTCTAAAAGCCCCTTTTAGGAAGGCTAGAGAATTTTATTCTGTTGGAGAATATAACCCTGATGGTTGCTTGCACAGAGGGGAAAAGCAGAGAGGAATACGGGAATCGTCCTGTGCAATCTCTATTGTTTGAAACTTACTTTATATCAGAAATTGAAGATGAAAACGGTAAGGAAGATTTCACGCTATTCAATGAAACTTTTGCTTTTCTTGTATCCCGAATAATGGTGCGTTGCAGGGCTTTGGGGAGCGGGGGGAGTTTTATATCGCATTAGGCGAGGTGGATTTGGAGTAATTTCAGAGTGAAACCTTTGAGGTTTGAGGATGGGGGAAGGGGGTGCGAGGATTTTCAACTGAAAAGAGTAGTGGTTTATGAAGTACGGTCTTGAATAGTGCAACTCTTTTTTAGAGTTTCTTTTTTTTTAAATACTAAATCGTTGGTAGAGCGAAGAAAAAAAAAATAGGTGAAAACCAAAGCAGCCCCCAAAACCCAAGAACAACCCACAACTATTCCAGACTGCCGTAAGTTTAAAAGCCCAGCGTTTGGTCGTGTCATGTCCAGCGTCTACTTTAGCGGTCAGACAAGTGCATATTTTGTGCCTGAACTCAGAGGGTCCGCGCGAAGCCGAGACTGCAGCCCTGATGCTCGCGGAGATGTTAAGCTCTGGCCGGGCTCATCAGGAAGATGGAAGCGTGTGGTTTTGATTTACTTGGAGCCGCTTGGGGTTTGCTAGACTCTTAACCCCGCGGAGCCCTGTTTATCGGCGCGCCCTCGGCGGCGGCGGGGCTCGCAGGGAGCCGTGGTGGGGGGAGGTAAGTGGGCTCTCGCTGCCCGGCGGCGGCAGGGCGGGTTCTCGGTCTTCGCTAATTTCTTTCATTGTTGTACGGGAGGGAGTTTTTATTTGGGCTGCCGGTGCAACGCGCTTGGGCCCAGCGCCAAGTGTCTGGGTCACACGCGTTTTATCCAAATAGATTCAGCGCTGCTGTCTGGAAATGGGCTGCTGAAAGTTAACTTTAGGATCAACTCCACCACAGCAACCAGACTCTTCCCTTCAGCCTCTCTAGGGAGGAGGGCTTTTTTTTTTTTTCCTCCTTCTGAATTTTCTTTGAGGGATGTGTGTCTGGTGACCTCCAGCTTGCTCCAATGCTAGTATTTCCCGCTAAGGTCTCTTTTTGTTGTTGTTAACCTTTTGGTGTGCGTGCAGACGTGTGTCTGTGTACATAAAATATTAGTGTGTATACGTGTTGGGGTGTGTGGGTAGATACATATTTCTAGCCTGTTGGGTTTTTTTTTTTCGTTTTTAGAAATACAATGACAGCTGATCCCTTGGCAGGGCTCGAGGGGAGGAGTGGGGCAGACGGAGGGGAAAGGCTGTTCAGATAGCGGCAGCCCTGTACCCCGGGGGGGAGCTGGCCGCGGGTTTACATTATGGCACACACAGCAGCACTGTTTTTCTTCACGCTTCGCTTTCTGATGAATAACCGGGAAGGAAAGATCCGTCTTCTCCCTTTGTACTGACCCTCTCGTTTTCCTCAGCCCCCCCCCCCCAACCCCATCTCTTTTCAACAAGCCCCTTCAGAAATGAGGTCTGCGTGCTGCTATTTACGTCTGCGTAGCTCCCGGGGGCACGGCTAATCCCCCGGCTTTTGAAGCCGTGTAACGCTTTTCACGGCCAGCCCCGATACCTGTAATTGAATTTTTGATTGACTCGCACCCCCTACCCGTCCTCTCCCGCCGCTCCCTCCGCATTTCCTTAGCAACCACTCGTACTGCCGGCGCGGCCGGCCGCCCCTGGCCGCGCGGGGCGCGCCTTGGCGCGGCGCTCC